>NC_035445.2:69932440-70084940 GCF_002127325.2 Helianthus annuus
GTTATTATAATACACCGTATTAGGACACTTGATATTTACTAATGTGGCTAAAATTTAATACATATGGTTATGTATATAATTTTCTGTGACCAAAGGTTATATAATATCTACACTTAAAATTTAAAAAAAAACATGGGCCTTTACATAACATTCATCCAATCATTGTCACTATGTTTATTTTCGTGTGACGATATATTATCAAATTTTATGAAAAAATGTGTGATTAAATGTTAAACTTACAACATATTGAAAAATTTCCCAAAATTATTTCATTCTAAAACTTCCCACCAAAATATTTATCCTATAATTTAAATTTTCCCTCAAAATATTTAATCCTAAAACTTCCCACCAATATATTTCATCCTAAAACTTGCCACCAAAATATTTATCCTAAAAGTTAAACTTACCCCCAAAATAACTTCTCCCCAAAAATATTTCATTCTAAAACTTCCCACCAAAATATTTCATTCAAAACTCCCCTCTCAATTAATATTCTCATTTGAAAAATTATATTAATTAATATTATAAAACAAAAAAGAAATCTTACTACATATTAAAAAATTTATCCTATTATTAATGTTATATATTCTAACCATACGTGTTTTCTTCTAAATAATATGTAAGAGTATGCATATTAGTTTCGTTTATATACGTTTTTAATGTATGCAAAATTAGTACTAGTGCCAAATTTCCCGTACCGAATTATTATCAGTACCCACTTTTTGGCATTTTCGGAACGGTACCAATATTATACCGAGTTTAATTTTCAAATTCCGGTAACGTAGAGTATCGTACCAAACATTTTAAGTACCGGTACCTATACCCATAGTTGACGATTTTCGGTAGCGGTATTTTCGTATCGATGCTGAGCTCATCCCTAATCATATATGTATTAATAGACCATATTGGGCCTTAATGGATCACAATGGCCAATAGTGGGCCATATATGTGTGTTAATGGACCATATTGGGCCTTAATGGATCATAATGGAGAATAGTAGTCAAACTTGTCTTAATGGACCACAATTGGTCATGTGGATGGAAATAGTGACCTAGCTGAGAGTGTGCTTGAGGTATTTTTTTATTTTATTATTCTCAATCTACACACATTATTTAACATGATGCTGAGATCAAGCAATTAATCTTTTATGTTAGTATTTCATTAAACTTAATCAACAATCTGAATTTCTGAATAGAACTGATTTAGAATGCATTGGTGCATCCATCGCATGGCCCTATCCATTCATCTCGGTATGTATTTGTTAAACTTGTGATACAAATAATTTTAATATCATGGAACTTAATGCTTATACATGGATGGTTTATTTGTAGGTAGTCCATGAGGATTGAGGACGCATGATGACTCAAGATTTTATGCTTCTTATTTCTTTAATTTCTTTGTTAAATGTTAAGACTTTATGTTAGATAATGTTATAACTTATTTATGGTTAGTGTTTTTGTTATGAACATGCTTATTTGAAATATAATGAAGTTTTATTTCTTTCATTAGTTGATGTTATACAATAACTATTAGGATGTTATATGTTGATTGTCTGTTTATAAAATTGGTTTTATAATCTTATTTGGGATATTAGGACCATTTTCTTGATATTAAAGTAGCTATAACGTTACATCATAAGGGTTCTACAAATTAATTTTTAAGGACGCTTGTATGTGTATCAAAAGATTAAAAGTAGGTAATCACATATTAGAACATTGTTAAAGTGTCCTAATATTTTCTTTTTAGGACGCTATTTAAGTTGTCTATAGACATATTATGCGACCATAAAATTTGTTTCATAATCTTATTTGGTATATTAGGACCCTTTTCTTGGTATTAAATTAGCTATAATGTCACATCATAAGGGTCCTATCAATTAATTTCTAAGGACGCTTGTAAGTGTATCAAAAGATTAAAATAATGTAAGCACATGTTAGAATATCGTAAAAGTGTCCTAATATGTTTTTATTAGGACACTATTTTGGTTGTTCGAAGACATATTACGCGACCATAAAATTGGTTTTATAATCTTATTTGAGATGTTAAGACGCTTTTTTAGTTCCGGGACTTATTACGACCCCTTTACATGAAATGCTTTTACCGTTAGTCCTATTAAATGAAAGGTCCTATAAAATAACATTTTAGGACGCTTTTGCGCGTACTAAAAACCCAGTTTTCTTGTAGTGGGATAATGCTTTCCGCAAAAGCTTGAAACATCGCTTCGCCCTCAGCATGCTGATGAAACAATAAAATTGATAGTCGCTGCTGTTGAAATTAAAAGATCCTCTAAAGGGGACACACCAAAAGTCGAAGCCGTCATCTCTCTGCGTATACGGAAGTATCGACCTGAGCTCTCACGGCCCTCGCATCAAACTCCTATACAGATATCAGCTGTGGTATACTCACCTGTAAGACTGAATATTGGGATCTGGATACGGGAGTATATTCAAGTAGTGAGACACACGAATAAGTCAGTATCTAAGACATTAACATCGTATCTCGAATCAATTGCACTTTGTGTGAGAATTTCAGTGGACCGATATACTGAAAATCTAGGTAAATTGTTTTGAACTGAAAATGTAATCAAGCTTAACGGTGTTAGTGACATGTCTCATAAACTGATATGATCCTCTTACACGAACTCACAAAAATATGTTTGTAAATATTTCATTTCTACATTCTCTTGCTTTTACAAGTGGTGTCTTTTACTTTCTATTAGAAAAATCCAAAAAGATTTTGGGTGTTTTATAGCATAAATCTTTTGAAAAGACCAAAAAGATTTTTGACAACTGATGTAGGAAAGCTGATTTTCAAAATTCCGAGTGCTAAACATGATGACATAATTGTGAGGGGGAGTGTGGTTGAAATATCCAAATATGTTGTCTAAATCAAAAAATGGTTCATCATGTGTGTGTGAACTAAGAGAGAGTGTTGTTGGTGTACATGTTATGAGAAGGTGTCATCTGATTATGTCAGACTGTTGGTGCATTAAATTTGTTAAATCAAAAAATTTATTTCTGGGTTAAGTCTTTGCAGGTTAAGTTGTGTCACGTTGATCCAGATACTCAAGCTAGAAGATAGCCAAGTTTTGATCTTGAAACTGAACGAAAGTCAGGTTGCGATTCATGAGAATTTTGATTGATGAAAAGCCAGTCAATGATCCTGATTCAGATTTTGCTGAAGAACAAAGGAATGCTAGCAAATCGAGAGGGGGAGTCTGAAGATAGAGAGAAAGAAAAGCCTAGAGACTGATCAAGATTGAAGATGTGAAGATACAGCATTGTCGTGACTCGATGGACGACTCCGTCAACATATGAGGGGGAGTCTGTTGGTGCACTTCATCTGTCGACTTCGTCTTGGATCGAGTCATACATTGTATTATATAGATTAGGGCACAATATACGAGAAAATAGGCGAGTGTATGTGTTTAGAGAGTTAGTTTCGCTTATAGGGACATTGTCTAGAGGTTCCGCTTTTATGTCAAGTGTGAGGTTTCGCTTATACAGTAAGTGGTAGGTTTCGCTTATTCGTACATGACATTTGAAGCGAAACCTCACACCTATATAAACCCTATAAGCGAAATCATTTGTAACTTTGTCAAATTCCATACCGAGGTGCTGCCGGTGTGACGATTGAGCTGTAATCATTGTCAAATCAATAAAACAGTAGATTAAGTGAAGAACAAGCTATTTCTACCTACGTTTCTTGTTATTCCGCACCTGAAACATAGAAGAACGCCTCTGAACGACTCGTTCGGGTTAATTCTCGATCCTACAATTGGTATCAGAGCCTGGGAGGAGGTTTTCTACAGAAATTAGCTGGATTTCATCATCATTTCTTACTTCTACACCTTCTTTCTTCAGCAGATCAAGATTTACCGGTCGGAATTTGTTAAAAACTTCACAGACAGTGCGCAATAGAACATTAACAAACCCTGGAAAGTTTCAGATCAATTTACGGAGTAAAAATGGTTGAAATTACCTTCGAACTTGGTTCCGCTTATTCGGACATAGTGTAGTTCCGCTTTTCTGTACATCATAGTTCCGCTTATTCGGTCAATTATCAGAGGTTCCGCTTCAAATTACTTGGTAGTTTCGCTTCAAAGGACACATAGTTCCGCTTTTGTGTCACAGTAAGTAAGGTTCCGCTTCAAAATCATCAGGGTTCCGCTTGAAAGGTTCCGCTTCAAGGGACATATTTGGAGTTTCACTTATTAGTTTCGCTTATTCAAACATCAACCAGTTTCGCTTATAAATATATCAGAAGGTTCCGCTCTTCTGAACATCCTGGTTTCGCTTCAAAGGTTGATTAAGGCATAGTTTCGCATATTTGGTCATCAGCAGATTCGCTTATTTGGTCTTCAGTAGATCCGCTTATTTGTCACTGTTTTTGATAAACGTGCTAAGTCATTATGGATACTGAATTTTACAATGCGTTTGCAACACCGTCTACTCCAGCTGCGATTGTTCAGGCCATGAATTTAGAAAACGAGACGGGAACCACCCAAAAGCCCCCGAAATTGATGAGTATCGAAGAATATTACGGGTGGAAAGATAGATTCGAGAACTGGGTTCAGGCGAATCATCTTAGATCATGGGAATGCATATTGAAAAAATACGTGTTGCCTCGAACAGAATTGCAGGTTATCAAACAGTTATCAGAATTCACAGATCAAGAACGGGTGATGTACAAAGCCAAGAAGATGATGATCAGTTTATTGCAGCAAGCGATCAAAGAAGATATATTCATATTGCTTCAGCATGACAAAACTGCAAAGTCAATCTGGGATGCTCTTAAAGTAAAATTTGAGGGTAGCGAGAACATGATAAAGAGCAAGAAAGCGCTGCTTAAGAAAGAGTTTGATCTGTTTAGCAGTTTACCAGGTGAAGACACAAAGAAGCTGATTGAGAGATACTGTCACTTAGTGCGATCGATGTCGATGTTGAGTATTACTAAAGATCGTGAAGAGTGGGTAGACAAGCTAGCCGATGCGCTACCACAGAAAGAGTGGGGAACATATCTGATGATTCTGAAGAACACAGGTGTTTATGATGGATTAACGATTTCTTAGTTTATCGAGAAAATCGAGAGTCAGGATCTGGAACAACAGAAGATCGCCAGGATGAACAGTCCAAGTGGTCAACAGGATGTAAAGATGTACTATAAAGGTAGTGTTCCAGTTCCTGAAGCTGAGAGAAGTCCGAAAATCCAGACTGCGTTCAGTGCTGGGGATTCATCAGAAAAGGCTGATCAGGGTTCTGGCAAAAGCAGTAGTGGATTCTCATCATTTCCGAGTGTTAATCCTAAAGAGTCAAATTCAAGTTTTCAGTCACAAAGCACAAAAACGGGAAATGGATATGTGATTCAGTGTAACATCGCGCTAAATCTTCCAGAAGGCCAAAGCTTTTCAGAAGACACTGCTAAAGACCACATGGCTCTACTTGGTTCTGTATTGTTATCATATGAGGGTCTTGTAGCTGGTCGGATTGGAAATCCTATGCTCACCAAAGAGGATTACGACCAAATTGGCGCCGAAGGGATGGAGTTAATGGATATCAAATGGTGTCTTGCAAGTGTTCTTCGACGTGCTGAAAAGTTCAAAACAATCACCGGGAGAAATGACTTTCTTGATGCTCATGTATCTACTTTAGGTTTTGATAAATCTAAAGTTACTTGTTTTCGATGCAGGGAGAAAGGCCATTTCAAACGGGAGTGCAAGGGTAGAGAAGCTAGCGGTGCTCAGAATCCGTTCGGAAAAGACGACTACTACCGGAAAGCCATTTATCAGCAGGTTGGTCAATCTCAAGACTCACAGACGGCTCATGGTAGGAAGATTGAAGATTCTAAGAGAGCATGTTTAGTGGACTTCAGCTGGGACAAATACATATCTCCTGACAGCAAAGCCTGTATAGTTGATCAAGATGATGAGAGACTACCTGAAGGTTTCAGCTGGGATATGTTCGTTGATGAAAAAGGAGAATTCAAAGCCTTCATCGCCAAGATTGTCAGAGAGCCAGACATGTTTGCTACCTGGATGAAGTCTATTGGAGTAAATGTGACGAGTGAGGATGAAAAGTCTGTTACATCTGATGAAAATTCAGAAAGTGTTGATGAACTTTCAGAAAATGTTGAGGAAATTTCAGAGAGTTTAGATGAGAGTGTTCAAAATGTTGCTAGTTCTGAAAAAGAAGTTGTATTTGATCAAACACCATCTGATTCTAGTTTGTCGGATGCTGATTCTAAAAAGACTGTACAGTTTGATCAGTCACCAGTTGATAGTAGCAGTGATGATGAGGAAGAAAAACATATCAATATTGCAAAATCTCATCTTTCTCCTGAAAGTTTTCATTTCTATTTTGCAGATCGCTTGGAGAAACTGAAGGAGAAAAGAGTTGCTAAAGAACAACAAAAGAAATCTGAAGATGATGTTCAAAATGTTGAAAGTGTTGCTGAGAAAATTACTTATGTTGAGAAAGTAATTGAAGCTGAGAAAGTGAAAGAAGAAGAAAAGGTGATTGAAGTTGTGAAAACAATTGAGGTTGAGAATATTGTTGAAGTTGTCAAGCCTTGCACAAAGTGTTTGGAAGACTGCAAGGAATGTGCAGCAAAAGACGAAATTATTGCTGAGTATGAGAAGAAGAAGGAGCACTTATTGTTCAATCTCAACTATGTAAAAGAATCATATGATGTCTTGAACAAAACAGTAACTGGTCTCCAAAAGACAAACTCAGACAGAGAACAAGCACTGACGATGATGAATGCAGTCATGATGTCAAAGCAAAAAGCCATAAATTTTTACATCGAAGAAAGTGCTAAGTGGAAGCAAGAGTTGGAGACAGAAAAGATTGAGAATGAGAGAATTAGACGTTTATTGCAAAGTTATTCTAGTTCTGATTATCTCATTGACCGTATTTACCCAACTGTTGCAAGAATGGAAGCTTTTCAAGACGAGAAGCCGAAGAAGAAGAAAGATTGTGGTAAGAAACTGACTGTTAGCTATAACAAGTGTCCGCCTCCAATTTGGGAAGGGTATTCTCCTAGAAAACCAAACGAGGAGCAACTTGAGAAAGCAGTCAATATAAAGCTAAAAACCGACACAACTGACATTTTACCAGATAACATTGATATCACGTTTACCTCGTCTGATACCGATCATGAGTCTGAGTTAATCAAAAAGGTGGTCGATCAGGTGTTGGATACTGATGAGGAGTCCGAGTCAAAGTCTGGGTCTGAAGGGTTAAATTCGTCAGTCAACAGTCCAAAGTTGTCGGTCAAACGGTCTTACAGTAAAGAATTTATGTTATCAAAGGCAAATTTGAATGATGAAACATTCGAAGTTGTTTATACTTTGAATGGTTCTGACAAATTATATTACAACAAAGAGTTTCCTATAATGAGTACTAAAACAGAATTGATTAATAAAACTTTCAAACTAATAGAAATTAATATTCCTGAATTGAAAGTTTTGAAAAATTTTGGAAAATCTAAAAAATATACTTCAAGAGTTCAACAACGTCTAAACAAGAAAAAGGGTTACAATTCTGGTTCTGGTTTTAAAAAGAAACCTAATCAAATCGTAGCTACAAAAAGAAAGGTGTTGGTTTTATTCCACCAGAAAACTATAAAAATGAGAAAAATACTAAAACAAAAACAGAATTTGTTTCAGGTGGAAGTTCAGAAGATGAACAGAAGAAACCGTTTTGGAGACAGTCAAATCAAGAGTTTCTTGCTGAAAAAAAGAAGAATGGAATTGAAGTGTCACATCCAAAGGAAACTCGTACCTGTTACAAATGCAATGAAGTTGGTCACATTGCATGGAATTGTCAGAAAAACGCCAAGACAAAATAGGGAGTTTCTCAGAAATTAAAAGAAAAGATTGTTGATGTCGAACCACCAATTGAGAAATTTAGAATTTTCGAAAATTCAGTTTATGAGATTGGTGAGTGTTCGAAGAAGAAGTTTTACAAAAAGAAAGAAAAAGACAACCAAGTGTGGGTTGTTAAAAAGAATGATGAAAATGTCGGCGATGAATCTGGTTCCACAAAGCCAGAAGAGCCACAGGCTGAAGTGAAAATTTCGGTGAATGATGATGAGTTTCCATCACTGAAATTTGAAGAGGTTAAAAAGAAAATTGGTAATGTTGAAATCTCGAATCAGTTTTACAAAGAGAAAACTAAGTTTGATGTCGAGAAAACTTTTAATGGAAGTGTAAAGAAAATTTTTGGGAAAATGCTGAATGGGAAAGCAAAGGGGGTTAAATATTTTTATGCAACTAAAAAGGCAACATACAACCCCACTGCGCAAGAACTGGAAGCCATCAAGTCTGAAAAGACTTGGATGGAAGTCTGTTTCCCATAATAGTCTTAGGACTATGTCGGAGATCCCAAGTTTATATCGTGGATCAGGAATCGGCATCATTCTAGTGTTTGAAAAGTTTGTTTGAAAGATTTTGAATAGTGTTTGAATTTTACAGGTTGAAGGACTACGCCGGAGCTTCCAGGTTGGTAATTGAGAAGCAGGAATCGACATCTTTCTGACTAATTTGACAAGTGGTAAAGAGGTTTCTGTAGATGTCTCATTCCTACAGGAAAACCTACAAGTGATATTATTTGGTTTACTTACATGTGGTATTTGTTGGTTATACTTTGAAGAGATTATGTTTACAAGTGATACAGAGGTTTCTGAACTGCAAATAGTAAATCAGGGACATTAAGTTGTACTTGATTTACTATACATATGAGATTGATAAACAAGATGATGAACCAGATTCCCATGTTTCACAAGTGGTAAACTTAAAAGTGGTAAAAACAAACTTATTTTCCGGAAAAATCATTTCGATTGAAACAAACTTAAGTGTTTTAAGATCTAAATGAGAAAATGGTTTGTTGAAAGGGGGAGTTCAGATTGTTTTTGCCGAGTGAATGGCGATTTGATGTGATTCGATGTCAGTTGTCAAGTTTCTGTATAGTTTCTCTTTCTTTTTAGTTTTCAAGTGGGTCAAAAGTCTAGTAGTTTTCAAATTTCCTTTGAAATGTGTTTGCATTTTAGGGGGAGTAGGGAAATTTCAGAAAATCCAAAAACATTTGAAAATTTGAAAAAGACAAAAACATGATAAAATTCAAAAATGAGTTTCGTTGTGAAAAGAGGAAATGATAGTACATCAGTAGGCTGTCACAACATGCTAAAGAAATGTAAAGATAAAATGTGATAAACAATCTTACTGTGGATATGTCAGTAGATTTTTACACATTTAAGAGATTGTGACGAGATATAAACCTAAAAATTCAAACTTGCTTGTTCTGTGGGTTAACACAAACTTGGATATATAGGTAACCCCTGAAATCTTGTTTGAAAGGTCCCTTATTCTGAGATACTAGGTCTTTATGCTCAGTGATATCTGGGGTATTATCCCGGGACTTCTGCTGTATGGAAGTACTGACCTAGTCCCCGGACACTACAACAAAAATGGCTTTTTAGGACCTTTTATGTGGGACGCTTGTTAAAGAGGGTCCTAAAAAACTATTTAATAGGACTAATGAACTTTTAGGGTCCTTTTATAATATACTCTACTGAACCGGTGTCCTAAAAAACTATTTAATAGGATGGATGATTTTTTTGGGTCCTATTATCATATAATTTAATAGGACACTTAAAACGTAGATCCTAATAAAGTACTTTATAAGACATTTAGTTGTTAGTGTCCCATTATGTGGTATTGTATTAGGACACTTGATCATCTGGGGTCCTATTATAACATAACTTAATAGGGCACGTTGTAGTTAAGTCATAAATGTTCAGTGTTATAGGACCCTTTCTAGTCGAACTCAAATTAGAACTTAACTTAATAGTACACTTGACAAATTGAGTCTGATAACTTTAAACTTTATAGGACGCTTAATCATTGTGGTGTTATTATAATACACCGTAATAGGACACTTGATATTTGAGTCATAAAACACTAGTTTTATAGGACACTTATTCGCTAGAGTTTTATTATAATATAACTTAAAAAAACACTTGACACTTGGGTCTTATAAATTTAAACTTTATAGGACGCTTAATCATTGTGGTGTTATTATAATACATTGTAATAGGACACCTAATATTTGAGTTATAAAGCATTAGTTTTATAGGACGCTTATTCGCTAGAGTTCTATTAGAACATAACTTAATAGGACACTTGACACTAGGGTCTTATAACTTTAACCTTTATAGGACGCTTAATCATTATGGTGTTATTATAATACACCGTATTAGGACACTTGATATTTACTAATGTGGCTAAAATTTAATACATATGGTTATGTATATAATTTTCTGTGACCAAAGGTTATATAATATCTACACTTAAAATTTAAAAAAAACATGGGCCTTTACATAACATTCATCCAATCATTGTCACTATGTTTATTTTCGTGTGACGATATATTATCAAATTTTATGAAAAAATGTGTGATTAAATGTTAAACTTACAACATATTGAAAAATTTCCCAAAATTATTTCATTCTAAAACTTCCCACCAAAATATTTATCCTATAATTTAAATTTTCCCTCAAAATATTTAATCCTAAAACTTCCCACCAATATATTTCATCCTAAAACTTGCCACCAAAATATTTATCCTAAAAGTTAAACTTACCCCCAAAATAACTTCTCCCCAAAAATATTTCATTTTAAAACTTCCCACCAAAATATTTCATTCAAAACTCCCCTCTCAATTAATATTCTCATTTGAAAAATTATATTAATTAATATTATAAAACAAAAAAGAAATCTTACTACATATTAAAAAATTTATCCTATTATTAATGTTATATATTCTAACCATACGTGTTTTCTTCTAAATAATATGTAAGAGTATGCATATTAGTTTCGTTTATATACGTTTTTAATGTATGCAAAATTAGTACTAGTGCCAAATTTCCCGTACCGAATTATTATCAGTACCCGCTTTTTGGCATTTTCGGAACGGTACCAATATTATACCGAGTTTAATTTTCAAATTCCGGTAACGTAGAGTATCGTACCAAACATTTTAAGTACCGGTACCTATACCCATAGTTGACGATTTTCGGTAGCGGTATTTTCGTATCGATGCTGAGCTCATCCCTAATCATATATGTATTAATAGACCATATTGGGCCTTAATGGATCACAATGGCCAATAGTGGGCCATATATGTGTGTTAATGGACCATATTGGGCCTTAATGGATCATAATGGAGAATAGTAGTCAAACTTGTCTTAATGGACCACAATTGGTCATGTGGATGGAAATAGTGACCTAGCTGAGAGTGTGCTTGAGGTATTTTTTTATTTTATTATTCTCAATCTACACACATTATTTAACATGATGCTGAGATCAAGCAATTAATCTTTTATGTTAGTATTTCATTAAACTTAATCAACAATCTGAATTTCTGAATAGAACTGATTTAGAATGCATTGGTGCATCCATCGCATGGCCCTATCCATTCATCTCGGTATGTATTTGTTAAACTTGTGATACAAATAATTTTAATATCATGGAACTTAATGCTTATACATGGATGGTTTATTTGTAGGTAGTCCATGAGGATTGAGGACGCATGATGACTCAAGATTTTATGCTTCTTATTTCTTTAATTTCTTTGTTAAATGTTAAGACTTTATGTTAGATAATGTTATAACTTATTTATGGTTAGTGTTTTTGTTATGAACATGCTTATTTGAAATATAATGAAGTTTTATTTCTTTCATTAGTTGATGTTATACAATAACTATTAGGATGTTATATGTTGATTGTCTGTTTATAAAATTGGTTTTATAATCTTATTTGGGATATTAGGACCATTTTCTTGATATTAAAGTAGCTATAACGTTACATCATAAGGGTTCTACAAATTAATTTTTAAGGACGCTTGTATGTGTATCAAAAGATTAAAAGTAGGTAATCACATATTAGAACATTGTTAAAGTGTCCTAATATTTTCTTTTTAGGACGCTATTTAAGTTGTCTATAGACATATTATGCGACCATAAAATTTGTTTCATAATCTTATTTGGTATATTAGGACCCTTTTCTTGGTATTAAATTAGCTATAATGTCACATCATAAGGGTCCTATCAATTAATTTCTAAGGACGCTTGTAAGTGTATCAAAAGATTAAAATAATGTAAGCACATGTTAGAATATCGTAAAAGTGTCCTAATATGTTTTTATTAGGACACTATTTTGGTTGTTCGAAGACATATTACGCGACCATAAAATTGGTTTTATAATCTTATTTGAGATGTTAAGACGCTTTTTTAGTTCCGGGACTTATTACGACCCCTTTACATGAAATGCTTTTACCGTTAGTCCTATTAAATGAAAGGTCCTATAAAATAACATTTTAGGACGCTTTTGCGCGTACTAAAAACCCAGTTTTCTTGTAGTGGGATAATGCTTTCCGCAAAAGCTTGAAACATCGCTTCGCCCTCAGCATGCTGATGAAACAATAAAATTGATAGTCGCTGCTGTTGAAATTAAAAGATCCTCTAAAGGGGACACACCAAAAGTCGAAGCCGTCATCTCTCTGCGTATACGGAAGTATCGACCTGAGCTCTCACGGCCCTCGCATCAAACTCCTATACAGATATCAGCTGTGGTATACTCACCTGTAAGACTGAATATTGGGATCTGGATACGGGAGTATATTCAAGTAGTGAGACACACGAATAAGTCAGTATCTAAGACATTAACATCGTATCTCGAATCAATTGCACTTTGTGTGAGAATTTCAGTGGACCGATATACTGAAAATCTAGGTAAATTGTTTTGAACTGAAAATGTAATCAAGCTTAACGGTGTTAGTGACATGTCTCATAAACTGATATGATCCTCTTACACGAACTCACAAAAATATGTTTGTAAATATTTCATTTCTACATTCTCTTGCTTTTACAAGTGGTGTCTTTTACTTTCTATTAGAAAAATCCAAAAAGATTTTGGGTGTTTTATAGCATAAATCTTTTGAAAAGACCAAAAAGATTTTTGACAACTGATGTAGGAAAGCTGATTTTCAAAATTCCGAGTGCTAAACATGATGACATAATTGTGAGGGGGAGTGTGGTTGAAATATCCAAATATGTTGTCTAAATCAAAAAATGGTTCATCATGTGTGTGTGAACTAAGAGAGAGTGTTGTTGGTGTACATGTTATGAGAAGGTGTCATCTGATTATGTCAGACTGTTGGTGCATTAAATTTGTTAAATCAAAAAATTTATTTCTGGGTTAAGTCTTTGCAGGTTAAGTTGTGTCACGTTGATCCAGAGACTCAAGCTAGAAGATAGCCAAGTTTTGATCTTGAAACTGAACGAAAGTCAGGTTGCGATTCATGAGAATTTTGATTGATGAAAAGCCAGTCAATGATCCTGATTCAGATTTTGCTGAAGAACAAAGGAATGCTAGCAAATCGAGAGGGGGAGTCTGAAGATAGAGAGAAAGAAAAGCCTAGAGACTGATCAAGATTGAAGATGTGAAGATACAGCATTGTCGTGACTCGATGGACGACTCCGTCAACATATGAGGGGGAGTCTGTTGGTGCACTTCATCTGTCGACTTCGTCTTGGATCGAGTCATACATTGTATTATATAGATTAGGGCACAATATACGAGAAAATAGGCGAGTGTATGTGTTTAGAGAGTTAGTTTCGCTTATAGGGACATTGTCTAGAGGTTCCGCTTTTATGTCAAGTGTGAGGTTTCGCTTATACAGTAAGTGGTAGGTTTCGCTTATTCGTACATGACATTTGAAGCGAAACCTCACACCTATATAAACCCTATAAGCGAAATCATTTGTAACTTTGTCAAATTCCATACCGAGGTGCTGCCGGTGTGACGATTGAGCTGTAATCATTGTCAAATCAATAAAACAGTAGATTAAGTGAAGAACAAGCTATTTCTACCTACGTTTCTTGTTATTCCGCACCTTAAACATAGAAGAACGCCTCTGAACGACTCGTTCGGGTCAATTCTCGATCCTACAAAATTTGTCCCTCTATATACGCCGTGTATAGGCCAATACGCATCGTATATAAAGGGTGTTTTTTTCTAAGAAACGTTGTTATGCATTGTTTATCGTTTTAGCAAACTTTTATAATAGATAATTTTAAAAAATAGATAAATAAAAAACATTGTTAAGTATTCTATCGTATAGTATAATATATGTCTCGTATAGGCCTACGGATGTAGTATCGTATCATATAGTGTAGTATAAATGTCGTATAGGCCTATACATGTAATATAATATTGTATCCTATCGTATCATATAGTGTAGTAAAAAAAATTGTTAAGTATTCTATCGTATAGTATAATATAGGTCTCGTACAGGTCTATGGATGTAATATCGTATCATATAGTGTAGTAAAAATCTCGTATAGGCCCATACGTGTAATATAATATTGTATCCTATTGTATCGTATCGTACAGTGTAGTATATGTCATGTATAGGCATATATGTGTAGTATCCTCTCGTATAGGCCTATAGGTGTAGTATCGTATCGTATCATATGGTATAGTAAAAGTCTTGTATAGGTCGCCTGTATAGGCTTATAGGTCTCGTATAGACCTATGGATGTAGTATAGTACTCACGTAGGCCTATAGGTGTAGTATAAGTCTCGTATAGGACTATATGTTTAGTTTAGGTCCCGTATAGGCCTACACCATACCATACCATACCGTATCGTACCGTACCATACCATACCATACCTTACTACGACACGACACGATACTTATCGTATAAAAATGATTAATGTTGTATAAAAAAGTTTGTAAGAAATACTTACTTTTTTATTTATATACACTACAAGAAAACTGGGTTTTTAGTACGTGCAAAAGCGTCCTAAAATGCGATTTTATAGGACCTTTCATTTAATAGGACCAACGGTAAAAGCGTTTCATGTAAAGGGGTCGTAATAAGTCCGGAACTAAAAAAGTGTCTAACATCTAAAAAGATTATGAAACCAATTTTACGGTCGCGTAATATGTCTTGAACAACCAAATAGTGTCCTAATAAAAACATATTAGGACACTTTTACGATGTTCTAACATGTGTTTACATTCTTTTAATCTTTTGATACACTTATAAGCGTCCTTAGTAATTAATTGATAGGACCCTTATGATGTGACATTATAGCTAATTTAGTACCAAGAAAAGGTCCTAATATACCAAATAAGATTATGAAACCAATTTTATGGTCGTATAATATATCTATAACAACTTAAATAGCGTCCTAAAAAGAAATATTAGGACACTTTACAATGTTCTAATATGTGACTACCTACTTTTAATATTTTGATACACATACAAGCGTCCTTAAAAATTAATTTATAGGACCCTTATGATGTAACGTTATAGCTACTTTAATATCAAGAAAATGGTCCTAATATCCCAAATAAGATTATAAAACCAATTTTATAAACAGACCATCAACATATAACATCCTAATAGTTATTGTATAACATCAACTAATGAAAGAAATAAATCTTCATTATATTTCAAATAAGCATGTTCATAACAAAAACACTAACATAAATAAGTTATAACATTATCTAACATAAAGTTTAACATTTAACAAAGAAATTAAAAACAATTAAAGAAATAAGAAGCATAAAATCTTGAGTCATCATGCGTCCTCAATCCTCATGTGGACTACCTACAAATAAACCATCCATATATAAGCATAAGTTACATGATATTAAAATTATTTATATCACAAGTTTAACAAATACATACCGAGATGAATGGATAGGGCCATGCGATGGATGCACCAATGCATTCTAAATCAGTTCTATTCAGAAATTCAGATTGTTGATTAAGTTAATGAAATACTAACATAAAAATTAATTGTTTGATCTCAGCATCATGTTAAATAATGTGTGCAGATTGAGAATAATAAAATAAAAAAAAATACCTCAAGCACACTGTGAGCTAGGTCACTATTTCCATCCACATGACTAATTGTGGCTTGTGATGAATCCTATTCCGGATCAACTTCATCTGAAACAAGCATGTAACTTGCATAAGATAAGATTTAACACTAGAAGAGATAAAGTAGAGGTGGCAACGTGGCCGGGTCGGGTCGGGTAACATGTTTGGGTCAACCCAATCCTTTTGTACAGGTTGAAATAAGTCTCAAGGTTGAGTTGACCCGTCACTTTTTGTCCATTAACTTTGAAACTTAACATATCAAAATGATTATAAAAATAATATTGTATTATTTCGACAATAGTTAATTGAAACCATTTAGGAGGTTTTATACGTTAATAAAACTTTAGATGACTTTCAACCTGTTTGACTAGGGGTGTCAACAATCCGATACACCAGTGAGCTACTCAAGATCAGTTTGCTAAAAGCTCGAACCATGCAAGCTTAAAAAACGAGAGCGATCCTAGATTGGAGCTCGTTTAATAAACAAGCCTGAGCCTCATATATCAAACTTGACTAGGCTCATGAGCCTAAACAAGCCAACTATTTATAAAAATATAATAACTTCTATTTACTATAGTAACTATAAGATTGCATAATAGATAGTATTGTATATAAAAATGAGAAAAATACCAAAATATATATACATAAACTTATAACTGTAAATATATAAATAAATGAATATATACACATATAAATAAATAAATAGTAAATAATAAATCAGCCAAGCTCGAGTTTGAAAAATTACTCACACACCAGGCTCGAGCTCTCTTAATTAAATGAGCCGAACCCTACGTTTAGACCTGGCAAACGGGTTGGGTCGGGTCATGGGTCAAAACGAGTTCGGGTCAAAATGGGTCAATTATAAAAAGAGTTGTTTTGGTTCGGGTCGAAACGGGTTCGGTTCGGAATGAGTCTGTGTCAGAACGGGTCCGGGTCAGAACGAGTTTCGGGTCGGGTTGGGTTTTTTTACACAAAATTGGATACACTAATTGATATAAAAGCATCATGTTAGGTACCAAGAAACCTCTTTGTCCATATCAACACATCGGTTCACTAAAGGTACATTAAATGATACAAAGATTCACAGTCAACCTCTGTAAGCGAGTAAGCAACTCGTAATATTTTGCGCAAAATAAACAACTGATATGAACTTAACGAGCTACTGTACATTCGTACCACCTGTCTTAAGAAACACCAGCTAAACTACCAAAGTATATCTTTTATAAAAACATTTAATTTGCTTTAACTAAAGCAAAACACAGAAAACTCCACACAATAAAAGAAATTGACATGAACCTCAAGAATCTTTGAATAAAACCATTTTAAAGGAAAGATTTCAGTAAAACTGTAAAAGATAAAGAAGCTATACCTCCTCTGCTCACTGAAACAATTATCTGATGCTTATAAGACTCAATTCCATCACAGAAGTCAAAGCTGAACTATCATTCATACATAACCTAATAATGCTTAGTACAAACAATGAAAATTCCCAATAGGAAATTAAATGAAATCAGAATCGATTAATAACACATATGTGCCACCAAAACTTAAAGGGTAGGCACAGGTTCTGCCTTGAAATTGCAGGCATGACTGACAAAACAACAAATTCACAAATATTGAGAATGCTCGTTTCGTTAATAACACATATGTGCTACTATATATTAATTTTTTAAGTTGGTTTTTCGAATTGAGTTTAGCTGCTAAACTAATCTAGATTTAAACCAACTTATAGTTATTTCACCATAATTGAACTGAACATTGCGTTGTTGATGATAATACATTAAGTTGTGATGGGAGTTGTCTCCATCAGAATATACAATAAACCCAAACCGCTGCCACCGGAAAGAACCACCAAAACCCGTCGTCAACCACCATGGTTGCTGGAATACCACACCGAATCACCAGAATCCGTTTCATGCCCTAGCCGGCTTTAGATCTGTATTGTTGTTGCTTGAGAATGTCACCACCGTCAGGGGACGGCTGAGCCGCCACATCGCTGCCACCATAAGATTAGGAGGAACCCTAACCGTGTCACCTCTGCCCCTTGTTGTCTGTGGTTTCTCCGCCATCATTAACCGCTGCATTCCATGTCACACCCGATTTCCACGTGTCTCACCGGTGGGCCCGGTGGGGGATACCGTGAACGATGTTGGCAACAATATAGTCAAACCTCACAAATTTTATAATGCCAGCGGAAGCTTAAGATAAATATATAAATTTCAACATCTGGTTGTAATATCAAATGTATTACAGAAGTGGAATATATCCCACAGCGGATCAAAAAGTAATTAAATATTGTTCATTCAGATGCAGCATTCGAGTTTGCGAGACTATGTACGATGCTTAGGACGCCTATACCAGCCCATTACGTATAGTACCTGCATTTAATCTTTTTGGGGAAAATACGTCAGTTTACACTGGTAAATACATTCAACTGACACATTTGAAAATGTTTGTTAAAATTGATTTGAATGCACAAGGCACAAACTCTTTTATAACTTGGGAAAATATTAAAATCTTGTGAACTTTACATGTTCTTTTATGCGTTCAGTAGCCCGGGTCGTGCCGGGTTAAAGATTTATAGACACACACATTGCGTAAAACCGTAGTATAAAAACCAAACGGCTACGTCTTTTAATTTAATGTCGACACTTTATACCGGGTGTTACGCCTACACGGGATGTCGATGGTCGTGGCCATTTCGTAAAATGATGCAAGGATATCCGGGGACAACGGTCATTAAACCCCCCAAAGGCTTTTAAGAAACAAAACTGTTTAAATGAGCCGATCATATTATTTAATTAACCACCTAAGCGATGGAAGAATATAATGCTCAATCAAGCGGTATTAATATACCGTAACCCAAGCCCATATAGGGGAAATAAGTTAAAGTATTTACCTTTGCAAGTATATTTCCTTAATTTGGATTAAATCACCGATAGCTTTTACTGGGGCTCCTAATCTGGAACGAAGGTTTTAATTAACCTCTTAGAATCCTAACGAGTCTTTATAATGGCCGTAGCCTAGACGGTTGGTTCGATATATATAGATATGGTTTAATCGCGCGAAAAGGCGAAAACGAGAATGGAGTGTGATTCTGACCCAACAAGTTCAGAGACTTGTTTTATTTGGGTTTATGGTTCACACTCTGGAATTTGGGGTTCAATAATATAATTTGACCCGTATCGGCTAATTTATGAAAACTAGTTTTATAAGCTGAACCGTGCGCGGCAATAGGCGAAACGTTAACCATGAGAGTCGTACGCTTATTTCCTAAGTCAATATGCTTAAAGAAGTTGTGGTACAGTAGGATACCTTCCGTGATGCCCGTAACGAGTTTTAGTTAATATTACGCCCCGTAGGACTTTTCGATCATTTAAAGTCTTTAAAAGGGCTTTTCGAGTTCTACAGGAAATCTGAGTTTCCCGAACAGCTTATAAAGCTTAAAATACTTTATTTATTATTTAAAATCAGTAGCAACTGGAATCGGGTCAAAAGACCTTGTAGAACTCATGTTTTGGCCGAAAAGGGCATATTCGGTATTTACCGAACCGTAGCCATAACCGCAGGTTATGAGCAGGTAAAAATTATTAAAAATCTTTAAAATTCCCAAAATATTATTTTAATACAGTGGGTAAAAGTTTTGGTGACGAAATCTTGGTTTAGATAGGCGTTATGCTAATTGCGCCGTTAATTACTAAAGTTTACTTTAAATGCGCCATTTAGCATAACTCTCATTCTAGACCTCGGATTGACGTGAAACTTTAAGGACATGCTTATAATTTAATAAGCAAGGTTCTGGTCCGTTCACGTGTCCGAAATACTCGTTTTATTTTCAAAAGGCCGTTACGGTCAACTTTTAGGCGATTAACGGAAATGCGTAAAAGACTCGGATAACTCATGAACCGATCACAGAGGTTTATACCATCATGTAACCTGGTCCTAAGAGAGTCGTAAGGTAATATCTATACTCATTAAACGGGTCAGAACTGAAGTCAATGCAAAAGTCAAACTTTTGCGACATTCGGCTCCGAACCGGTTCAATATAGGCAAATGGTCGATTCAAACGAGCGCAAACAAGTTTATATACTTAATATCATATTTTTATGGAGTGTCAAAACAGGTTTCTTAGTATTGTACATTACAGATTATGATAAATCGCTAAAATAGCTTTCTGTTGACTTTTTAACCGCACGTTTGACCGATATTGACATAGTTAGAGTGGTGATCAGGGGGAACCCTTTTAGAGGTTTATTACCCACATAATTACCTACCCAAAACTATTTTGATCCGTCAATAAGACTGAACCATTTGGCAAAGTTATTGTAATGACAACCGTTAGTTACGACGGTTGTGTTTATAGGCTAAAACTATGGAAATGTA
Organism: Helianthus annuus; assembly: GCF_002127325.2. Classification (NCBI taxonomy): domain Eukaryota; kingdom Viridiplantae; phylum Streptophyta; class Magnoliopsida; order Asterales; family Asteraceae; genus Helianthus; species Helianthus annuus. The sequence continues at coordinate 69,952,778 of NC_035445.2, forward strand.
AGACCAAAATGGGTATGAACGACTATACAGCAGTTGTATCTTGCTTAGAGAAGCAAAAGAGAATGCTAGAGAGCTTCTTAGAATGATCAGATAGTGTGTTTTGTGTTGTGTGAATGTTATGAGCTCCAAAGTGGCTATTTATAGTGAAGTAAAGCTCTCTAGTTCACTACACAACAACCTACACTGATCATGATGATGGGTAGATGTCTCCTGAGTGATATGGGTCGAGTAGGGGGCGCCCATGTCTCATTTATTGGAGATTGATCGTTCATAATGCTCAAAAGTCAAGAAAACACCAACTTTCTGCATCTGGGCGTCTCACGCGACCCGCATGGAAGTTCCATGCCATTTTAATGCGGGTCGCCTGGGATTCAAATAACAGACGCGTAATAGAGGAGGCTCGCGACCCGCCTATACTTAGGCGATTATTTAACGCGGGTCGCGAGAGGCCAGATTTCCAGAAATTTTAAATCTTTTGTAATGATTATCAGAATCCGGTAATTAATAACGAAATCTTTCGTAATGATTTACCTGACCTTTCGGGTTTGAAGGGGTAACTTTGCGGTTTGGCCCTCGGTTATTTACCGATAGGGGCCTCGTGTTATTTACCCGCATTATTAAGTCCCCGGTTAGTTTATTAATTATTTGGAAAGCCTTAACTTTCACTGTTGACGCTTTTAACCCCTTTCTCTACGAATTCGATCGTAACTTTCTCGTTTCATAACGAAACTTCGCGAAATTTATATATTATATTTTAGTGAGTGTATAATACCGTTACAAAGCCTTGGGAACGTTAAAGGGTCACTCAGAGGTATATAATTAAACATGTTGACACAGTTAACCCCTGTAGCTTGTAATCTCTCACTTTCTTTCGTGTTTCGCTTTCGTACGATCTATGATACATTCGTTTGAAGGTTCAAGCATTTATTTAGGGTTACCATTCAGTATATTTACCCTTGTTGATATTTATAACCCTCGAATTTATATACTTTCAAGGTTTGTCAAAATTAGTCCTTCATTTATTATGGATGCCACGTGTAATTAAATGACACGTGTTAACACATCATTGGACACAAAAATTCGGGGTGTTACATCCTCACCCCCTTAAAATAAATCTCGACCCTAGATTTACTCAAATAAATAGGGGTACTTTTCTTTCATTGTGTCTTCGACTTCCCACGTATATTCGGGACCTCTACGAGCATCCCATTTGACCTTTATAATCGGTACGTGCTTTCTTCGAAGTTTCTTCACCTGTCGATCTTCAATCGACAAAGGTTTTTCTATAAACTTTAAGCTCTCATCTATATGCACATCTGTGTGTGGAATCACCAATGATTCATCGGCGAAGCACTTTTTGAGATTGCAGATGTGGAACACATTATGAATTCCATTGAGCTCTTCAGGCAAGTTCAACTTATAGGCGACTGACCCGACCCGTTCAATGACCTCAAAAGGTCCTATGTATCTCGGACTCAGTTTTCCTTTCTTGCCGAAACGCATCACCCCCTTCCAGGGTGATACCTTAAGCAACACTTTTTCACCTACTTCGAAGTGAAGATCCTTACGTTTTGGATCAGCGTAGCTCTTCTGCCTATCGCGGGCAGCCTTGAGACGTTCCCGGATCTGAACAATCTTATCCGTTGTCTGGAAAACAATCTCTGGTCCTGATAATTGGACCTCTCCTACTTCCGCCCAACAAACAGGCGATCTACATTTCCTACCGTATAATGCCTCGAACGGCGCAACCTTTATGCTGGTGTGGTAGCTATTATTGTAGGAGAATTCGATCAGGGGTAGATTCTTATCCCAGTTACCGCCTAAATCGATTGCACATGCACGAAGCATGTCCTCTAGCGTTTGGATAGTACGCTCACTTTGACCGTCCGTCTGTGGATGGTAAGCCGTACTAAAGTTTAAACGCGTGCCCAAAGATTGCTGGAAACTCTTCCAGAAATGAGACGTGTACCTGGTATCCCTGTCCGAGATAATAGTCACAGGTATGCCGTGTAAGGCTACAATCTTATCAACATAAAGTTGGGCTAACATATCGGAGCTATATGTCTCCTTGATGGGTAGAAAATGAGCTGATTTCGTCAGCCTATCAACTATGACCCATATTGTATCGTTTCCTTTCCTGGTTTTGGGTAACTTGGTTATGAAGTCCATAGTTACGCATTCCCACTTCCACTCGGGAAGCTCAGGTTGTTGTAGCAAGCCAGATGGCTTTTGGTGCTCGGCTTTGACTTGAGCACAAGTCAAGCACTTTGCTACATGGGCGGCTACAGACTTTTTCAAGCCTATCCACCAATAATTTGCCTTTAAGTCTTGGTACATTTTGTCTGCACCAGGATGGACTGAGTATTTGGAACTATGGGCTTCCTGGAGAACAACATCTCGTAGTCCTCCATAAATCGGAACCCATATACGTCCGTTCAATCTAAGGATTCCGTCCTTGCTAAGAGTCAACTGCTCCTCAGTTACTCCTAACTTTTCATTAGGATAATTAGCTTCCAACACAGCCTCTCGCTGTGCAGCCAAAATCCTTTCAATTAAATTGTTCTTGACCTCAATGCTCTTGGCATTGATTCGAATAGGTTTTACCCTTTCTTTTCTGCTCAAGGCATCGGCGACTACATTCGCCTTGCCGGGATGGTACCTGATTTCACAATCGTAGTCATTCAAGGTTTCCATCCAACGGCGCTGCCTCATGTTCAACTCCTTCTGGTTGAACAGGTGCTGGAGGCTTTTGTGATCAGAATTAATCACAAATTTAATACCATAAAGATAATGCCTCCACAATTTCAGTGCAAATACAACGGCACCCAACTCCAAATCATGGGTGGTGTAATTCTTTTCATGCACCTTTAATTGCCTTGAAGCATAGGCAATCACCTTGCCCTTCTGCATAAGCACACACCCCATGCCCGTGTGTGATGCATCGCAGTAAACCACGAATTCCTCTGTACCTTCCGGTAATGTTAGCACAGGTGCGTTGCTTAGCTTTTGCTTCAGTATTTCGAAGGACTCTTGCTGCTTTGGGCCCCAAACAAACTTTTCTTTCTTCTTGGTTAGGGAGGTCAAGGGCGCAGCAATCCTTGAAAAATTTTCAATAAACCTCCTGTAATATCCTGCTAACCCCAGGAAGCTACGGATTTCGGTAGGCGTCTTTGGCTCTTGCCAGTTCATGACTGCCTCTACCTTAGCGGGATCCACTTGGATACCACGCTCACTCACAACGTGTCCTAAAAACTGAACCTCTCGTAGCCAGAATTCACATTTCGAGAATTTGGCGTAGAGTTTCTCACGCTGTAGTAATTCGAGAATGCAACGGAGGTGCTTCTCGTGGTCTGCTTGGTTCTTGGAATATATAAGGATATCGTCGATGAAGACTATGACAAATTTGTCCAAATACGGCTTGCAGACGCGATTCATGAGATCCATGAATGCAGCCGGTGCATTTGTGAGCCCAAAAGGCATCACTAGGAACTCGTAATGACCATAGCGAGTCCTAAATGCTGTCTTATGTACATCCTCATCTCTGACCCTTAGTTGATGATAGCCCGACCTTAAGTCGATCTTTGAGAAGTAGCTCGCTCCTTGCAGCTGATCGAACAGATCATCGATCCTCGGCAAAGGATATCTGTTCTTTATGGTAACTTTATTTAGCTCTCGGTAGTCGATGCACAACCGCATTGATCCGTCCTTCTTCTTTACAAATAGGACTGGTGCTCCCCAGGGAGATGAACTAGGTATGATAAAACCTTTCGCCAGCAGTTCATCCAACTGGGTCCTCAGTTCTTTCATTTCCGTTGGAGCTAGCCTGTAAGGTGCTCTTGCTATTGGAGCTGCTCCAGGAATGATGTCTATTCTGAACTCCACTTGTCTATCTGGTGGCAAACCAGGTAGTTCTTCAGGAAGAACCTCGGGATATTCAGAAATGACAGGAAGATCCTCGATCTTCGGCTTAGGTTCTTCTATTATCACCTAGGCCATGTAAATTACACAGCCTCTGTTTAAACACCTTGAAGCTTTGAGCATAGATACGTCCTCGGGTAACCCGTACTGCGTATCTCCTCGAATGGTAAGCGATTCACCACTCGGAGTCTTTAAAACTATCTGCCTTTTGCCGCAAATGATTTGGGCCTGGTTATGGGATAACCAGTCCATGCCTAGCACAATGTCAAAACCCGCTAATTTGAAGGGAAGTAGAGATAAAGGAAAAGAATGGTTCCTAATGGACATTTCGCATCCTTCTAGAACAGTTGAGACGGTTTCTATCGTGCCGTCTGCTAACTCTACTTCGTATTTCATATCAAGGGTTTTGATAGGCATATTTAGTAATTGGCAAAATTTCTGGTCTACAAAGGATTTATCAGCGCCAGAATCGAATAGTACTCTTGCAAATATATTATTTACGAGGAAAGTACCTGTAAGCACATTGTCGTTCTGGACCGCTTCCTTTGCATCCATGCGAAAAACTCTCGCATTTGACTTCTTTGTCTCTTCCGCCTTCTTGGCATACTTTGGGCAGTTACTCTTGATATGCCCCTTTTCATTACAACCATAGCAGGTTGCATCCTTGATCTTTTTGCACTCCACAGTCTTATGATCCTTGGACTTGCATAGTCCACAGGAAGGAGTCTTTGATTGCGACTGTGAGTTCGATGCAAATCTGCATTTCCCAGAGTGGGGTTTCTTGCAGATTTTGCAGTTGGGCCTTTCATCAGCTTGCCCATCTTTCTTCGCCTCCGACCCTCTTTTGCCTTCACCGTTTCCACGGTGCTTCTTCCCTGATCTTCGTGAGGTATCATCCTCACGTTTTCTCTTCTCAGCCTCCTTGTTCCTTAGTGTCCTCAGACGGACAGCGTCTAAGGTGAGAGACAAGGAGAGGTCAGTAACTGACCTGAAGGTCGTCGGCCGAGAGGCCTTTACACTCGCCTTTATTGCGGGCTCCAAGCCCCCAATAAAACGGGCGATTCTTCGGGGTTCTGGTGTCACAAGGTATGGGACCAGACGAGACATGGTATTGAAACTCGTCAAATACGCCTGGCAGTCCAGGTTCGTCATCACCAGTGACACAAAGTCAGCCTCGATCTTCTCAACCTCATGCTGAGGGCAGTAGTTTTCCTTAATGAGAGCAATAAATTCCTCCCATGTCATTTTGTACAAAGCAGACTTACCAGATGCCTGCACCAACGCCCTCCACCATGCCAGGGCCTCGCCCTTGAATGATTGGGACACATACTTCACCACATCCCTCGCTGCACACCCGCTGATGTCCACAATAGTGTCCATCTCATCTAGCCAGGTGATACAATCAACAACACCTTTCTCCCCTGTAAATTCCCGGGGCTTACAAGATACAAAGTATTTGTAGGTGCAACCCTTAGCATTTGATGCATCATTATATTCTCTATCGCGATGAACGCTGTTCTCAGTGGACGAGTGTTTGTCGTCATCTTTCTTGGGTTCAGAGGGTGGTTTGGAGTGTGTCTTTGGTTTAGAGGGTGGTTTTGACACGGTTCTGCCTTGGGACTCAGTATATTGACGATCAAGAGCTGCCTGAACAGCATTGTCAATCAGAGCCTTCAGTTGTGCGCCTGTCAGATGCACTGGCGCATTGTCGTATTCATCATCATTAGTATGGCTATTCTCTCCGTTGGGATCCGCCATTGTAACTTGAATCTGTTACAGAAGATAACAAAATTTTATTCAGGAGATTAATATATATAATTGTCTTTTATGACAATTTGTCAACCATGGTACAGGGACCATATTTGGTTAACTTATTATTTCATTACATATTAGGATTTGAATATATCCTATTTTAGCTATATAAATAGTATTGGCGGCATAAAGCCTAATCATGATGATGTTTTATAATATAAGCCGAGATTTCAGAGAATCAAAGGCATAGAGGTTTGAACCGTAGTTCTCTTACCCCTTTCTGGCAGGGAGTCATAGACCGCCACTGTCTTTTGTCGTTTTAAGACAATTATTACGGCCCATAGGCACTACACCTCTAATGGGTGTTTTTAATATGGTTGGCCCGTAGGCACTACATCTCTAATGGATGTCTTAATAAGGTTGGCCCGTAGGCACTACATCACTAATGGATGTTTTAATAATATTAATCACCTTCATTGGCGATTTAACCCATGATTTATAAATCATTTAGTTGGGTTTTGAAATCCTTAAAGGATTAACGTATAAGAATGACGTGCGTGATTTTAACAAATCACATCTGCCATGATTGTTAACATGCGTACAGAGGTTAACAGGGAATCAGAATCTTTTCAATTAGGTCGTACCATCTTGACTGGATCTTAAAAGACACCAAGCTAGGTTTCACCTTTTAAGATTCTTTATTTAGGCAGATCAATATAAAAGGAATGGCTTTGATTTATTTTTATACATATTAAAACAAAACTCATAACATACATTCCAAAATCTCAAATACAATTACATATTGCCCTAAACGGGTCTTTCAAATAGTACATACCTCCATAGAGGTTTAAAATAAGTGACAAGTCCACGCAGGGACTAATACAAGATAGGTGTCCATGTAAGGACTAAAAGATAAGTCTTCGTAGAGACTGAATACGATAAATGTCCACGCAGGGACTTTATTTCAAAGTAGAAATCACATTGGTACAACTATTAAGGGCTAGGGGTCACGTTTCTTCTTTTTGCCCTTTAGTAGATTCGCCAAGCCCTTGAGAAATCCTCGGTGGCTCTTTTTCTCTTCCTCGAACTCTCTCTCCACACGATCTAGTCGATGGAGTATTTCTTCCTGTTCAGGAGGAGAAAATCGTGGTTGTGGCGCTTGTTGCGGAACTGGAGGTCTGGGAGGGATTGGATACCCATGAGCTGAGTAGTCCGGTGGTCCCATGTTTCCATGTGCTCCGTCAGGGTAGCGCGCATTATATCTTGCCGACACCACATATGGGTCGCGCTCATAGCCGTAGTTGTATTGTGCTTGTGACGGTTCGAACGGGTTATAAGCCGTTGGACCCGTGTAAGCAGGTATGGGTTGGTCATACCCAAATGGTGGCGAATTTTGTGCAGCTGGTGCGGAGTTCGCCTCCTGTATAGGACTTGAAGGTCCTTCTTCTCGTAGTGGCGGATAGTGGCTACTACTAGAATGTCGAGGAGTGCTGAAGTGAATACCCCCTCCTCCTCGTGTAGACATACGAGCATTTGTCCTCCTACGCCTTGGCGGATCAGGTATTACTGGTTGTGCCGGTGGCGGAGGTGGTGGCGTAACTGCCTCAAAGCGTGAATCCTCAGAGGGATCCTGTGGATGTCGCGGTTGTTGAGATGTCTGTTGAGGTGGCGTGTAGTACCACTCATGTCGGTCAAATAACGCTTGGAAACTGTCTGGTCCCTGATAGGGTGTGCCATGGAAGGATGACCCATCAGAGACTTCTATCGGATGCGTGGGCGTACCACGAGCTGGTTCAGTAGGATCCTCATCTTCCTCCATGGGTTCTTCAGAAAAGTGGTCTTGTGGCCCTAGTGGAACAAAACCTGAAGGTTCCTGTATGTAGTCAGCCGGATTAAACTGACCTATGTAGTATGGAGTAGGGTCGTCATAATTCCGGGTCGATACCGAACGTTGTAGAGGTATGAAGGAAGGTTGTGGGTTGTTGGGATCATTCTCTGAGTTTGGTCCAAAGGAGTGCCGATAAGATGGCGTCGAGCTGTGTGAGGTGGAATGCCTCGCGGGTTCGTAGAGATCTCTCCTTCGTTGTGGTTCTTCGCTCCGTGTCATCGAAGGATGTCTTGTACCTGATGGTCCAGCTTCGTTATCGTGATGTGTCACGATATCTCCCCTGCCTCTTCTTCCCCTTCCTCTTCCTCGGAATATAACAGGTGGCATTTTCCTGCTCCAAAACTTATTAAAAATCGAATTGAAAATAAAGACAAAAAGGAGTATTAATCCGAATTTGTCCTAAGTTATTGTCTAGACTCAAGTAGGTGCAATTGTGTCATTGAGATTAAACACAATAGGATAGTGTTTAATTCACTCAATGTTGGCTCTGATACCAACCTGTCACACCCCGATTTCCACGTGTCTCACCGGTGGGCCCGGTGGGGGATTACCGTGACGATGTTGGCAACAATATAGTCAAACCTCACAATTTTATAATTCACAGCGGAAGCTTAAGATAAATATATAAATTTCAACCTCTGGTTGTAATATCAAATGTATTACAGAAGTGGAATATATCCACAGCGGATCAAAAAGTAATAAATATTGTTCATTCAGATGCAGCATCGAGTTTGCGAGACTATGTACGATGCTTAGGACGCCTATACCAGCCCATTACGTATAGTACCTGCATTTAATCTTTTTGGGGAAAAATACGTCAGTTTACACTGGTAAATACATTCAACTGACACATTTGAAAATGTTTGTTAAAATTGATTGAATGCACAAGGCACAAACTCTTTTATAACTTGGGAAAATTATTAAAATCTTGTGAACGTTTTACATGTTCTTTTATGCGTTCAGTAGCCCGGGTCGTGCCGGGTTAAAGATTTATAGACACACCACATTGCGTAAAACCGTAGTATAAAAACCAACGGCTACGTCTTTTAATTTAATGTCGACACTTTATACCGGGTGTACGCCTACACCGGGATGTCGATGGTCGTGGCCATTTCGTAAAATGATGCCAAGGATATCCGGGACAACGGTCATTAAACCCCCCAAAGGCTTTTAAGAAACAAAACTGTTTAAATGAGCCGATCATATTATTTAATTAACCACCTAAGCGATGGAAGAATATAATGCTCAATCAAGCGGTATTAATATACCGTAACCCAAGCCCATATAGGGGAAATAAGTTAAAGTATTTACCTTTGCAAGTATATTTCCTTAATTTGGATTAAATCACCGATAGCTTTTACTGGGGCTCCTAATCTGGAACGAAGGTTTTAATTAACCTCTTAGAATCCTAACGAGTCTTTATAATGGCCGTAGCCTAGACCGGTTGGTTCCGATATATATAGATATGGTTTAATCGCGCGAAAAGGCGAAAACCGAGAATGGAGTGTGATTCTGACCCAACAAGTTCAGAGACTTGTTTTATTTGGGTTTATGGTTCACACTCTGGAATTTGGGGTTCAAATAATATAATTTGACCCGTATCGGCTAATTTATGAAAACTAGTTTTATAAGCCGAACCGTGCGCGCAATAGGCGAAACGGTTAACCATGAGAGTCGTACGCTTATTTCCTAAGTCAATATGCCTTAAAGAAGTTGTGGTATCAGTAGGATACCTTCCGTGATGCCCGTAACGAGTTTTAGTTAATATTACGCCCCGTAGGGACTTTTCGGTCATTTTAAAGTCTTTAAAAGGGCTTTTCGAGTTCTAAAGGAAATCTGAGTTTCCCGAACAGCTTATAAAGCTTAAAATACTTTATTTATTATTTAAAATCAGTAGCAACTGGAATCGGGTCAAAAGACCTTGTAGAACTCATGTTTTGGCCGAAAAGGGCATATTTGGTATTTACCGAACCGTAGCCATAACCGCAGGTTATGAGCAGGGTAAAAATTATTAAAAATCCTTAAAATTCCCAAAATATTATTTTAATACAGTGGGTAAAAGTTTTTGTGACGAAATCTTGGGTTAGATGGGCGTTATGCTAATTGCGCCGTTAATTACTAAAGTTTACTTTAAATGCGCCATTTAGCATAACTCTCATTCTAGACCTCGGATTGACGTGAAACTTTAAGGACATGCTTATAATTTAATAAGCAAGGTTATGGTCCATTCACGTGTCCGAAATACTCGTTTTATTTTCAAAAGGCCGTTACGGTCAACTTTTAGGCGATTAACGGAAACGCGTAAAAGACTCGGATAACTCATGAACCGATCACAGAGGTTTATACCATCATGTAACCTGGTCCTAAGAGAGTCCTAAGGTATATCTATACCTCATTAAAACGGGTCAGAACTGAAGTCAATGCAAAAGTCAAACTTTTGCGACATTCGGCTCCGAACCGGTTCAATATAGCAAATGGTTGATTCAAACGAGCGCAAACAAGTTTATATACTTAATATCATATTTTATGAGTGTCAAAACAGGTTTCTTAGTATGTACATTACAGATTATGCATAAATCGCTAAAATAGCTTTCTGTTGACTTTTTAACCGCACGTTTGACTCGATATTTGACATAGTTAGAGTGGTGATCAGGGGGAACCCTTTTAGAGGTTTATTACCCACATAATTACCTACCCAAAACTACTTTTGATCCGTCATAAGACTGAACCATTTGCAAGTTATTGTATTGACAACCGTTAGTTACGACGGTTGTGTTTATAGGCTAAAACTATGGAAATGTAAGACCAAAATGGGTATGAACGACTTACAGCAGTTGTATCTTGCTTAGAGAGCAAAAGAGAATGCTAGAGAGCTTCTTAGAATGATCAGATAGTGTGTTTTGTGTTGTGTGAATGTTATGAGCTCAAAGTGGCTATTTATAGTGAGGTAAAGCTCTCTAGTTCACTACACAACAACCTACACTGATCATGATGATGGGTAGATGTCTCCTGAGTGATATGGGTCGAGTAGGGGGCGCCCATGCCTCATTTATTGGAGATTGATCGTTCATAATGCTCAAAAGTCAAGAAAACACCAACTTTCTGCATCTGGGCGTCTCACGCGACCCGCATGGAAGTTCCATGCCATTTTAATGCGGGTCGCCTGGGATTCAAATAACAGACGCGTAATAGAGGAGGCTCGCGACCCGCCTATACTTAGGCGATTATTTAACGCGGGTCGCGAGAGGCCAGATTTCCAGAAATTTTAAATCTTTTGTAATGATTATCAGAATCCGGTAATTAATAACGAAATCTTTCGTAATGATTTACCTGACCTTTCGGGTTTGAAGGGGTAACTTTGCGGTTTGGCCCTCGGTTATTTACCGATAGGGGCCTCGTGTTATTTACCCGCATTATTAAGTCCCCGGTTAGTTTATTAATTATTTGGAAAGCCTTAACTTTCACTGTTGACGCTTTTAACCCCTTTCTCTACGAATTCGATCGTAACTTTCTCGTTTCATAACGAAACTTCGCGAAATTTATATATTATATTTTAGTGAGTGTATAATACCGTTACAAAGCCTTGGGAACGTTAAAGGGTCACTCAGAGGTATATAATTAAACATGTTGACACAGTTAACCCCTGTAGCTTGTAATCTCTCACTTTCTTTCGTGTTTCGCTTTCGTACGATCTATGATACATTCGTTTGAAGGTTCAAGCATTTATTTAGGGTTACCATTCAGTATATTTACCCTTGTTGATATTTATAACCCTCGAATTTATATACTTTCAAGGTTTGTCAAAATTAGTCCTTCATTTATTATGGATGCCACGTGTAATTAAATGACACGTGTTAACACATCATTGGACACAAAAATTCGGGGTGTTACACGAGTGGTGTGAGGGGGTAAAATACCAGTCGATGTTTCGAAACCTCTCATCGTAGCTGTCTGGACCGCGATAAGGCGATCCGTGGAAAGATGATCCATCAGAGATCTCTATCGGGTGGTTGGGCGTCCCCGTAGCAGGCTCCATAGGGTCAGTATCCTCGTCCATATCGTTATCCCCAGAGAAGTGGTCTTCCGGTCCAAGTGGGTTAAAACCCACGGGTTCTGGAAAAACGTTGGCCGGGTTGAACCGTCTCTGGAAGGTTGGGGTTGGGTCACCAAAGGAGTGGTGAGAGTTGGATCTCTGCAGAGGTATAAAGGCTGGTGGTTGTTCGTTGGGCTCATTTTCCGATTGGGGCCCAAAGGAGTGCTGCTAAGAAGGTGAAGAGCTAAGGGAGACAGACCGTCTTCCAGGTTCAACATAGAGCCTCCACGGCTCCTGGGGACTGGTGCTCATAGTAATGGATGGGGTTCGCCGGTGCGAAGGCCCGGCTTCGTGATCATGACCCGTGACGGGTCCCTTGCCTCGACCGCGAAGAAATCTTGGTGGCATGATGACCTGCATACATGATTTAAATAACAACCACAATATAATTATAAAAGACTCAAAATAAAACAAAACAGAGTTTGTCCTATGTTCGATGTCTAGACTCGTAACTCGAAGAATGTGCAATTTGTGCACTGAGATTAAACACGCAAAGGCTAGTGTTTAATTCACTCAGTGTTGGCTCTGATACCAACCTGTCACACCCCGAATTTCCACGTGTCACCGGTGGGCCCGGTGGGGGATTAACGTGACGTAGTTGATATCATCATAGTCAAACAACACAAATTATAATGCACAGCGGAAGCAAAAGAAATAGATTTATTTCAACCATCAAATGTAATATTTAAGTATCACAAGTAGTCGAAATAGATCCACAGGCGGATCGGAATAAAAGGAGAAAATTGTTCAACAGATAAATGCATCCCAAAGCTTGCGAGACTCTATGATGCTAAGGAGAGACCAGCCTATTACGTATAGCACCTGCACTTAATCTTTTTGGGGAAAATACGTCAGTTTACACTGGTAAATACAATTTAACTGACTCATTTTGAAAAGGGTTTTAAAAAAATTGATTTAAATGCTCAAGGCACAAAACATTTTTATAACTTGGGAATAATTAATCAAAGTTAAACTTGTAAAAGATTTACATGTTTGTTGTGCGTTCAGTCACCCGAGTCGTGTCGGGTTTAAGGTTAATTGACACACCACTTAGTATAAGTTCGCGACGGGAAGCCAACGTTTATACCTTAATAATGGACATAATACCAGGTGTACGCCTACACCCGGGTGTCAAGGTCGTGGCCAAAAATGATGCCAAGGATATCCGGGACATGGTCACTAAGCTCCCAAAGGCGTAAAAACAAACAAAACCAAGTTTTCAAACGGGTCACATTGATAATACCCAACTACTAATGAGTTGGGGTCAATTGCCCGACCAAGCGGTATTTTATATACCGTACCCCCAAGCCCGTATAGGGAAAATAAGTTAAAAGTATTTACCTGAGCAAGTATAAACCACAAAAGCAAAAATGCAAGTGTCTTTTACTGGGCTCCTATTCTGGAACGAAGGTTTAATATAACCTATTAGAATCCTAACGGGTCTTTTAACATAGCCTAAGCTTAGACCGGTTAGTTTCGAAGAATAAATATGGTTTAATCGCGAGGAAGACGAAAAACTGAAAAGGAATGTGACTTAGACCCTACAAGCTTGGATACTTGTATTACATGGGTAAACTAAACACATTCTGGATTTAGAGACTAAGATGTTACGGTTTGACCCGTTTCGGCTAACGTGCGTAGGCTAGTCACATAAGCCGATCCGAACGCGAAAGTGCGTAACGGGTAACCATATAAATCATATACATGTTTCCTGAGATTATATGCACCAAAAATGTTGTAATATCAGTATGGTATGTCCCATTATGCCCCGAATGATTTTAAACTCCAATTACGCCTCATAAGGGTATTTTGGTAATTTTACATAGGCTTAAAAGGTCAAAACGGGAAACCTGAGTCCTCAACCTTAGTTTACTATTATAACATGAAATTTTACTAAATATATCAGTAGGTATTAGACCTTTAGTATAAAAACTAGTTTTGACATATACTATGTCGTAAAAATGCCAAAAAGGCGATTTGGAGCCATTTCCGGGTTTTAAAGGAAAAGCTGATATTTCTATAATCCCAGAAGGCTCAAAATATTATATTTAACATAATAAATCAGTAGGAAAAGGTTTGGGGTCAAAAGGTTTTGTAAAACTCATTTTATGGCCGAAAAGGGCAAAACCGTCATAAGCCGAATTAAGCTTAAAACCTCTAGTTATGCTCATTCTAAAAATAAATAAAAATCTTTAAAATTCCCAAAATATTATTATATAACAGTGGGTATAAAGTTTTTGTACAAAATCTAAGTTTAAATAGGCTATGCGTTAATTACGCTAATTATTCACTAAGAAGGCTTCTAATTACGCTAATGAGCATAACTCTTAATCTAGACCTCAAACTGATGTCAAATTTTGGGAACAAGTTTATATTTCAGTAACTAACATGTCTACCCTTTTATTTTTCAAAAATCATGATTTTTAGACCTTTGGGCATAATGGTCAACATATGTGCATTTAACGGAATCATGCATATGAACAAGATATCTAATGAACCGAGTTGTATAATCACTGGAGGATATACTAACATGTTATTAGGTTCAAAAGAAGCTCTAAGGCAATCTTAATCTTGACTAAAACAGGTCAGAACTGAAAGTCAAAGCGAAAGTCAAACTATGCGACTTTCGGTTCCGAACCGGGTCTAAACAGAAAATTGTCGAGTTGAACATGTTGGAACATGTTCTTATACTTATTACCAAGTTATATTAATGTTCAAACAGGTTACATGCAACCTACATTGCTAATTATGTATTAATTTGAAATTAAGCATCCTGTTGACTTTTTATAGTTAGCTTTGACTCGACAATTGACATGCTTAGAGTGGGAATCTGGAAGTACCCTTTTAAGGATTTGTTACCCACTTAATTACCTACTTACAGGTATCTTTAATTCGTGATTTGACAGAGCACATTATGATTAATCACGAAGTCAAACCTTAATTACGACGGTTTGACTTTTGCTTAATTAACTAAGCTAGAATGGATTAAGGGAGGTTAAGGACACTTACAAGAGTCCTAAGAAGGATTATGGAGCCTAAGAAAACTTGGTGATATCCAGAGAAGCTCCAAGAGTGCCCTTGAGTTAAGTGTGAATGAGCAAGTCCTAAATGGTCACCACTCAAGTCCCTTTTATAGTGAACTAAGAGGCTTTAGATCATGCCAAGATAGTCTAGGATAGTTAGGAGATGATCACAGGTGTCCCTAGAGAGCTATTTACTGCCTAGCAAGCCCATGGTTTCAAAATTTTACGTTTTAAGTCGGTTAACAGGCTGAACAGGCAGCTGTCCATTTTCTGCTGCCAGCGACCTCCTTACGGACCGTAAGCACAAGGTCTTGCGGTCCGTATGCTCCTCTTACGGACCGTAAGCTTAAACCTTTACGGTTCGTAACCGACCCTTGCGGAACATGCCCAGGTACCCTGCTTACGGACCGTAAGCCAAAGGCCTTGCGGTCCGTATCCGATGACCAGAGACAAAAGTTTTAAAACTTTTAAGTCTTGACCATGCAACCAATAATATCCGAAACATGCTATCTCTTTTCAGTTTGTGGGACCTCTTGCACAGCCATTGCATGGAAGAAGGGCTCTTACATGTCCCCTTTCTCATAGTGGATTCTTGTGGGAGTAATTTGACAGAAAAACCAAGGAAGTTTAAATTGAACAAGATTAGTCAATATCTCCCAAATAGATTAGGATTACAATTAGATTTTCTTGTAGTAACATTATCAATAGTCCATTTTCCATATAAAGATGGAAATTTTATTTATTCGGAAATCAACCGGTTAGAACATAAGATGTTTATCAAATGATTTATGGATCTTGGGATTTTTAATTCGGGTCGCTCAGAGGTGCTTTAATAACATGTCACCCTTGGGTCGTTCAGAGGTATTTTAATAACATGACGCCCTCTTTAAAATCCTACCATACATCTTTTTATTTGATCCAGGTTCCTGACACGTGTATTTGTTCTATTGGACAGGAATTTTCGAGGTGTTACATTATACACTCCCGCCTGCAGCGCATGAGAATTTGGGATTATCCCCAGGATACTAAGGATTTATCTCCAGGATGTTTTCGGGTTTTACCCCAGTAACACAAGAACTGTCTACGCAGTTGAACATAAGTCTAAGCAATTTTTTCTAAGTGTTGGAAGATTTCGTGCACATGGGACATTTCTCCTAAGGCGATTATGTAAGGCACAAAGAGTCAGGTTTGAACCAAGTGTACAAAGACTGGGGACATCTTGGTACAAGGAGTTGCAAAAAAGATTGAAGGTTTGAAACTAGGGTTACACTCTATTCCTGGTATGATCTTTCCTTTGTGAATCTTACACAACTTGATTGAACTTTGAAATCATGTTTAAAGGATATATTCTAGAGATATATTTTCGGGATATGATTCGGGATATTTGGTTGGAACCTTTGGGATGTAATACTTGGCTTTAAAAATCAGAGTTGGATTTGTTTATAAATTCTGAGTAAACTATCTTTTTCCTTTGAAAATTTTATTCGAATTAGTTGAGATTTTGAAAAATAAACTATTTTGAAGAAACTTGTCCAAATTGTTTGGATATTAAGAAGTCCTATTTTACGAAAGTCTGCGTAGGATATCACTGAGTATATTGATCAGGATACCTTCACAGAAATGATAACACTAATTTCACAAAGCCAAAATCTAAACTAAGTAATGCGTGGCAAAAATTTAAAAGGCTACAACAGATAAGTCAAAAGAGGGTTATATTATTAGCATTTCAAAAGTTGTGCTTTTAGTTTCACCTTAAACCAAGGCCCATCCACCAAAAGCACGGGGGATTCATAACCATATTTACACAACGATTGAAGGTTTCGTTTCAAACTGAAACCTATCCACCTCCAACCGTTGTATTGTCCAAAACAAAATATACTAACTGATAACCAAGGGCTTCATCCTGAAACCCAGGACCCATCCACCTTTGGTTATCAAATTGTTCTAATGCAGGAAAGGTAAATTGTTCAGAAGACATGGAAAATAAATTGTTCAACAGGTCACAACCATCAAGCTTAAAAAAGTGGGCTCCGGCCTTGGCACATACATCCATCATTGCCCACTTCGCTGCTTTTAAGGGGCAACACCCTCTTCAACCATCGCTTCGTCGGCACCTGCACCAGCATCATCTTCGGGATTCTTCTCAGCATCGCCACCAGCATCAGCCGCCGCCTCTGTCGTCTTGGGAGGATCCTCACCAGCATGCTTTGCAGGATGTTCCACAGGAGTTCCTTTGAGATCCATTAGTTTCGCTTCCCGGGCCTTGACGTTCCAGGAAGGGCATTCAAAGCCCAAGGCCTTGGCTTCATAGACCCTCCTTAGCCTGGCTTGAAGTAGGGAAACAACAACGAATCCTTTAAGGCCATCCCGGTAGGAACTCATATCCTGCTGGTATTGGAGATGGGCAGCATCCAGCTTGGCTTGGGCGTCCTCGTTGGCCTTGTGAATAGCGGCTTGGTGCTCCTGGGTCATTGCTTTGAATTTATCTTCATAATGCTGAGACTTGGCAGCGACGATTATCCCTTGGTCAGCGATGGTGGTTTCAGCCTTCTTGAGCTTGATCTCCAGCATCTTGTTGAGCCCGCAGGCTTCTTCATACAAATGCACGAGACGTTCCAAAGCCTGCAATCAAAGAAACAGGTATCAAAATATATGGGGTATTCAGGATAGTGGTTAACATATGCATGCAGAATATCAGGTGAGAATCTTTGCCTGGTTAAGAAAGCCAGTCATGTAACTACTGGATTCAACAAACCCATGGTTTTCAAAGGGGAAGGTCTCGGATGAGGCTGGAGAGTCAGTCTCTTTTCTCTTGCGGGAGCTTGAAGCACGTGGCTTGGTAGCAGGAGAGGGCTTTGGGATAACCGTCGGCTTAGAGCTGGGTGCTGGCTTAGAAGTGGAAGCAGATTTGCTGGACTCTTTTTTCACCTGAACAGGGATGGGGTAACTGTCCAGTTCGTCAAGATCAAAAACCTCTGGAATTTTGGCTGGTGCTGCTAAACAGGGAAGCAATCTAAGTCACTTTTCTAATTTTATATTTTATAACTATACAAAAATTATATATAATTCTTACCAGACATGTCTGATGACGAGTATTGGCTTGAGCTTGGAAGATGTTGTGTAAAGGATCTGTCACAATCGGGCAGTTGGTAGATCTTGTTAATTCGTTCTTGGGACTCTTCGGTAGGAGGGGCCAACTCTTTGAAGTTCGCTGCATAAATCACAATCAGGATGTTAGTTCAAGATGTATTGTCAGGATATGTTTGGGGATATCTAGAAACCCTAAACCCTACCGGAGGTCAACCATTTCACCGGAAGGCTTTTGCCCTCGGGAATGGAATCCCATCTAACAAAGAAAAACTTTCGCTGCCACCCATCCTTGTTTTTCGAAGCTTTGAGGATGAGGGGGTTACTGGAAGTGGAGAAGAGTAGGAAATGGCTATTGCCATGGGATCGGAGACGGTAAGCAACCGGAAGGTCTTCAATACAAAGATCAGGGACATGAAGGGTTTTGATCTGGTTGAGCATGATGAGTACTCTCCAGACCATGGGCATTGTCTGAGCAAAACAAAGGCCGGTAACCCGGAAAAACTCCATGATAAACTCCGGAAATGGGTATCGGAGGCCAAGAGAAAATGGGTATGACGAGAAACAAACCCATTCTTCGGAGGAGGCGTCGGAACGAATGCTCCGGTCGAATGGGCGAATAACCGCCGTGTCAGGGAAAGCGCCAAAGGTTCTCAATCCAGCGATGTCAGCATTATCGAAGGAGCACACTTCTTTCTCGGGATGTTTGAGCAGATTTTGATCAACGAATGACGAGGTAGACTCGCCGGAATGGGAGCGAGTTCTAGTAGCCATCTAGAAAGTTGAAAGGAGAAAGGAGAGAAGTACCTGGAAATTCCGGAGAAGATGGTGGTTTATCAACAAGGAATAGAGAAGATATAGGGGCTAATTGGATAGCCATTGAGTAGAAAACGCGTTGGAAGTTGCACCGAGTCACATCAAACGTCGTTTTAATTTAATAAGCTCGATCTTGGAGATAAGTTTTAAAATATATCCGTTGGATTGGTATACCAACAGATATATTTTGGGGACAATTGTTATGGGCCATTTTCTGAACGTCTATCCTGTCTAGTATTCTGCTTTTGATTGTTTATTTGAGATCAGGATACCGGATCAGGATATTGGTAACATCCTGAAACGATATCCTGGTAATAACTGATTTAACCACGTGCAGATTAAAGGGTATAAGTCTCCAACGTTCAAGTGGACTTCTTCTCCTTGAGACTCGGGCAAAACAGTTGGGAGAAAGACGTTGAAGCCGGAAGATGTGGATTACAACGTTCACATGTGGAATATTCGTCGGATCCCGGAATAATATGATAGTTGGTTGCTTTCTTTATACTATAAATAGATTGATCGGATCAGATTAAGTCACATACACTCTTTCGCACACTTTGCTCTCTAGTCTCTAGCAATCATTACACACGAACACTTGTACTCAAATCTCATTGTAACACTTAGTTGATCCGTATCATATCCTGCACTGTATCCTGAAGTTTGAAGCAATAAGAAGAACAAGGCAGCTGCGATTGTCAGCTCCCGAGGTTTTATGCCGGCGATCTAGATTGATCAAGGGCTTTCCTCGTACATCTCGTGTCAACCCCTTTACTTTTTGCTCATTGTTTGATCGTAGATACAACTCAATATCCTGAGCCGTATCCTGAATACTGTTTTTCTAAACAACTTAACCAACATATTTTCAACACACTTTTTAGCACACTACCTCACTTAACTAATTTGATCACTTAATTGCTTCGGTAATTTTTGACCAAAACAGAAAGCATTCTGGAAAATGCAAAGGGTATTGCAATGTAACACCCCGAAAACAGGTTTGGTAATTAAACCCCGTTAATACTAAAGACGGGGAAAGTACCGTTAGTGGTAAAAGTAAACCGACAAATATTGGGAATTAAGTGAATAATCCTAATATTAATTAAAAGTGAATAAGAGCTTTCAAGAAAATAGGATGGATAAAAGGCCCGATTTAACGGGACTTAAAGTAAAACGGGTTATGACTTCCCGAACCCATTAAAGTTAACTAGGAATAATTAACCTAGTTAGTAGATGGTGGTTAAGAGATAAATAGTGAATTATAGCTTCATTGATTAAAATAAAACATGGGGGACTAAGGTTGCCTAGTGGAGAAACTTGTTTTAATTAAAACAAATAATAAAACACAACATACACACTAAGAGTGTGTGTGTGCACGTACGACCAGGAGGGCTCCAAGGAGCCAAACCCTAACTTGATCAAATATATCAAATTGAAGATGGATTCTAGCACCAAATCAATGCATGAACGCGTATAAACGGTCACCAAGTCAAGAGGATCGAAAGGTATGTCAAATTTTGTAATTTGGTGATACTTTGAGATTATGATGAACAATCATAATCGAAATTCTGGAATGAATGTTGATATATATAAGTGTTATTATGATGAAATCTTCGTTTAGAAACAAACCCTAATTGAAAACTTGATGAATTGAGGCCAAAACTAGGGATTTGATAATTACCCTATCATGTGTTAAATGGGTTTTGTAGAAACATGATGAACACTTGAATTAAGGTGTTAAATGGAGGAACATTGATGTTGTGATGCTAGTTCTAGGTGTAGTTCATGTACACTAGACATAGAGGCATGATTTTGATACTAAAACTTGGTTAAAATGATGACCATAATTAGAGAAAATATGTGTACAAAATCTCGCCTACAAGATGTTTGTTAAAATGCCTGAATGAATATTAAAAATAAAGATTTTATGAGAGAAATGCGTAATTGGCTAGGTTGACTAATTACGTGAAATATGGGTTAAAACGGACTCTAATCATAACGATGATTTAACTTAATTATGCCTATGGTATGATTAAAGGTAGTTGACTTCTAAAAGTCAAACTAACCAATGATGAAGTCAAATAGTAGTTTCGACATAAAACCCGTAAGATGGAATAGTCGTAAATGATTATGACTAATCTAACCATCTCGTGAATTATAATGATAGTTTGACGAGCTAGGTGAAAGCTTGGGAAGAAAACGGATCAAACGAATCAAGAATGAAGAAAACGCATGATCCGGGTGCAAGGTAAGTATATCTTACACTACTCTTGAATTATAGAATATTCTCTCATCGTATTAACTACGAATAATATAAGTTAACAATCATGATATAATGTTCCGACGTGTAGTCGTAAGGAACAAGATAACCGAAGATGATAATAAACCATGTTTAATGGTTAAAATGGCTAATATGGTTACTTAGTCAAGCAATGACTAATAAACATAGAATTCTTAATGGATACCTTATATGGTAAACCAAAACAAACGATAAGGGTAAAACGGAAATTTTGGTTATACGTTTACCGTAACCGTTAGTTTTTGAAAGACACTTATGATGTAAGCCATAATAGGCCAAAGGTGTTAAGAAATGAGTTATAAGTAAAATGACCGCATGGTGTAAACCGGAGCGAGTCATATAGACGAGAAGGTAATAAATGTCATCCCGCTAATATAATCGGTCATTTAGACCAAACGGGTCAAAAGGTGAAATTATCACCCTTTGAAAATATCGACTAATGGGTTGTCGAGTTGTATGATTTTAGGAAATAAATAGCACATGGATGTTTACATCGCTATCACTTAGCAGACACTAAGGCAAGGTATTGAAACGGGTCAATATATTGATCCGAGCTAGGTATGTATAATGATACAACTCATCATATAGAATTTGGAGTTCTATAAGAGTTAGGCAAGGTTAAAATAAGATATTCGGTTATCTTTTAGGTAAACCGAATAAATTGAGTTATGATTATGATGTTTTAGAAACATATTGGTTTCTAAATAAGATTGTAGTTAAAAGGTCGGATTTTGGGTCAAATAAGTATTTAAAAGTCCTTCGTCGTAAAAGAAGGGTGAAAATTGACCAAAAAGCCCTTATAAGCTAAATTGAACAAACGACCTATAAGGGTTGTTTGAAAACGAGCTTTATGAGTAAATAAATACTTTGAATAAGTATAGGAATTGAAAGATGTAAATACTTGAGTTAAATGACTATATAGGAGTCTTTGCCGTAAAACAATGATCCGAGGGGTAAAACTCGGAACATATGGATTTCCACATTTAATCCACCACACATATAGTTGTGGTGGAAGATTACTTGATAGGGTGATCTCGTAGTTCTTGGTCTGTGAAGATGCGTTGTTAGGTGCTCCATTTTATTTTCCCATTGAGACCAGAAATGTAGAAATATGATGCTAGAAATGAAGGAAAGCGATTTTATGCTTTAAAGTGCTTAAATACCCTTAACGGGTCAAAATAAGCACTTGATCATAAACGGGTTTAAATTAAGTAAGAAACCCGTGATTTATGATTAAAATGATAGGAGATATTGAAATTATGAATCTCATGAGTTTATAGATCAAAAAAACATATTTGTTTGATAAAATCACGAACAGGTCAAAATTTGGTAAAAAGGGTAATAAGTCGAAGACTAAAAAGTCTGAAATTTTATTAATCCGGATGTTGGATTTTAACTCCATAAGATGGAGAATTAAATTACAGATGCGTAGGAAAAAGAATCGGGTAAAATGGATTAAAAATGAGAGAGTTATGCTCGTTTCCGTGAAATCGGGTTGAGCTGGGTATGTACAGCAACTGATTAAGCATCAGTCTGTGAAAAAAGGGGCCTAGCGTTACGCGATGCCCCTTGGCGTCACGCGACGCCCCCTGTTCCGGAAATAAATTTGTTTTGTGTTGTTTGACCCATGTAACTTGTTTATATTTATCATTTAACTATCAAAACTAACTTTTAAGTTGGTTTTGATCATAGGTGATTGCCAAGAGTGCCCGGATGAAGATCAAGCTCGATGAGGAACCGAACACGATAAAGTTAAAAGCTTGCGCGCGGCGTTTAGTCGTTATTTCTAAACGACAAATTTTTACCAATCATGATGTAACGTTATAAAATTTAGAAAAGTTTTAAGTAACTTGTATTCTTAGTTGATATGTAATCATAATTACATGTTTATTATCGTAAATTATACTAAAACATTAAAATAATAGCAAGGGTGTTACAAGTTGGTATCAGAGCTCATGGTTAAAGAATAAAGTGTGTTCGGTTCGAGGCTTGATCGCAAATCCGGTAAGTACATGTATATCAATGGTTTAGTATGATTAAAGTGTTGAGAACAACACATATGGTTATCGTGTAATACACGTTACACCAATAAAAACGATATAGAATAGATATAGTCAACGAAATTACACGTGTTGATGCGTATAGTAGACAAGCCTTGTATAATAATACGGGCATCCATTAATGTCGAAATTACTAACTGTTGTAAATGTTTAAGTTGAAGGACACTCGCATCTAAAGATAGCGGGAGTCTAACAAATTGCGGACTTGACGGAGGAACGGTCCAAAGTACGACAAGTAGAACATGCTCACCAAGGACCTAAATCGCGTAGCGATCGCGAACAAGGCTAATGGCAAGAAAAGCCTGTCAGGGCAAGCGTTACCGGGTGCACATTTTAAATTTAATTGCACATATAGTAATATGCAACAAATATGTAGAGATTGAAAGTTGCATATGTAGATTGAAAACTTGGAACAACCCGAATAGAAAACCTATCCGGGATATTATTTCCAAGAGAAACAAATAGAGGCATTACTTACATAGGGTGTAATGTGGAAATTATAAAAAGGTCATGTATACCAGGCGTTGATCGCTTACTCTGGCCAAGTAAGTGGTGAGCACGTAGTACCATGAACTTTTTATGATGGACATGCTTACATCCGATGTAGTAAGGACGGGGGTGAGTGGGACAAATTAAAAAGTACCCAAAAGAATCAAATGAATAAAATATTTGATAATAATGTAAACGCACAGCCGGGTGACGGAAGCGTATTACATTAGGATAATGAGCCCGAGTGAAGGGACAAAGATTCCTGTAAAATGACTTAGACATGTATTGGGAGGGGGTGTACTTACACTCGAACCCGAAGAATGCAAACATGTAAAATGACTTAGACATGTATTGGGAGGGGGTGTACGTACACTCGAACCCGAAGAATGCAAACATGTAAAATGACTTAGACATGTATTGGGAGGGGGTGTACCTACACTCGAACCCAAAGAATACAAACATGTAAACTGACTTAGACATGTATTGGGAGGGGGTGTACTTACACTCGAACCCGGAGAATGCAAACATGTAAAATGAATAAGATATGCGTTGGGAGGGGGTGTACTTACACTCGAACCCGGAAAATGCGAATATGTCTCTTAACGGGCCGTTGTTGTAAAATGTTAAACTTGCGGACAAAATCGGAATATAAAAGTGAAGCGAAGTCTTAATGCATACCGGGAGGGTTGCAATAATAACGACCTCGGTAAAACACCTGGTTGATGGGTAGGAATTTAAGCACATGTGTAAACCAAGAGACGTGAACGCAAGTTGAAAATCAAAAGACTTGGATTATGAGTTATGATTATAAAATCTCGTAAATAGAAATTTTGAATAAATATGTTCAACCATTTGAGGTTGAACGGGTTGAATAAAGAATGAAGTTGATTGTTTATAAGTGATGGATTTCACATTAACAAGTCAAACAGGTTGAATACAATATAATGCCGGATGGCACAAATAAGCGCTAGCTAAATAAAGGTAGCGTTAAAAGCAAAAGAATAATGAGCCCGGTAATGGGACATAACCAAATAAGAACATATGCAAACCAAATAACAATGAGCATAAAACAAACCGACGTATAAATGACGTGAGAAGTCATAAAGTCGAAAAATTTTCCGAAAAAAAAACAATTGTAGCCACGAAACTACAATCAAGGTTAACGGAACCTAAGCTTGAAACCAAATGATTCTTCAAACAAAAACAGGGTGCCTTGACACCAAACATGTATTTGAAGAATAACATGAGTAAGGAATGATCTATGGGATCAACACAACCTTTAGGGTTATAAACATATGAAAGGTCTACAAGACTAAAACGACCCACGGGTCATGATTAAAAGAAATAGATTATAAGGACCTCGCCTTAAAGAGGTGAAGGTCCAATAAAATAGCCCATAGACTATGTGATAAAACCTACGGGTTAATTAGACAAAGTGAGGGAATAAATGGAGAATCCTCGCATAAAACAAAGACTGAAAAAGAATAAATTTTGGACTGTCAAAATTCCGATACGGATAATTGACAAAAGTTAAAGAGAAGATGTTAAACTAAAACTTCGGTTTTGGTAAGAAATAATGTTTTAACAAATACGAATCCTGATAGACGTATAAATAGTAAGCATGAAAGATATAAGTCTCGACACTGATAGGTGCAAGAAGATATATTCGAAAAGTGATATTTTTGAAAATAAAACGTTGATATAAAATTTGGCGGAACGTGACATGATCTCGGTCAAGAAGTGTAATGTGAAGTATAATCACATTAGAGCCGAGTGATGGATATCTGAGCCGAGTGATGAATATTGCTAAGTTAATTAAACTAGTGGAAATAACGAGATTACGTTATTTCAAGTTGCATTATGTCATATAAGATACGTAGATGATTAATAACCAAAAAGATATTACCATACTTTTCTGGTAATACTAATAATCGGTTAAAATATGAGCAATGCTCAATTGATTATCGAGAGCAAATGCATGGAGTTAAACTCAATAAATTATATAAGAAAAGGTTTCGAGGACGAAACCTCTTTAAGGGGGGTAGACTTGTAAAACCCCGAAAACGGGTTTGGTAATTAAACCCCGTTAATACTAAAGACGGGGAAAGTACCGTTAGTGGTAAAAGTAAACCGACAAATATTGGGAATTAAGTGAATAATCCTAATATTAATTAAAAGTGAATAAGAGCTTTCAAGAAAATAGGATGGATAAAAGGCCCGATTTAACGGGACTTAAAGTAAAACGGGTTATGACTTCCCGAACCCATTAAAGTTAACTAGGAATAATTAACCTAGTTAGTAGTTGGTAGTTAAGTGATAAATAGTGAATTATAGCTTCATTGATTAAAATAAAACATGGGGGACTAAGGTTGCCTAGTGGAGAAACTTGTTTTAATTAAAACAAATAATAAAACACAACACACACACTAAGAGTGTGTGTGTGTGCGTACGACCAGGAGGGATCCAAGGAGCCAAACCCTAACTTGATCAAATACATCAAATTGAAGATGGATTCTAGCACCAAATCAATGCATGAACGCGTATAAACGATCACCAAGTCAAGAGGATCGAAAGGTATGTCAAATTTTGTAATTTGGTGATACTTTGAGATTATGATGAACAATCATAATCGAAATTCTGGAATGAATGTTGATGTATATAAGTGTTATTATGATGAAATCTTCGTTTAGAAACAAACCTTAGTTGAAAACTTGATGAATTGAGGCCAAAACTAGGGATTTGATAATTACCCTATCATGTGTTTAATGGGTTTTGTAGAAACATGATGAACACTTGAATTAAGGTGTTAAATGGAGGAACAATGATGTTGTGATGCTAGTTCTAGGTGTAGTTCATGTACACTAGACATAGAGGCATGATTTTGATACAAAAACTTGGTTAAAATGATGACCATAATTAGAGAAAATATGTGTACAAAATCTCGCCTACAAGATGTTTGTTAAAATGCCTGAATGAATATTAAAAAAAAGATTTTATGAGAGAAATGCGTAATTGGCTAGGTTGACTAATTACGTGAAATATGGGTTAAAACGGACTCTAATCATAACGATGATTTAACTTAATTATGCCTATGGTATGATTAAAGGTAGTTGACTTCTAAAAGTCAAACTAACCAATGATGAAATCGAATAGTAGTTTCGACATAAAACCCGTAAGATGGAATAGTCGTAAATGATTATGACTAATCTAACCATCTCGTGAATTATAATGATAGTTTGACGTTTGACGAGCTAGGTGAAAGCTTGGGAAGAAAACGGATCAAACGAATCAAGAATGAAGAAAATGCATGATCCGGGTGCAAGGTAAGTATATCTTACACTACTCTTGAATTATAGAATATTCTCTCATCGTATTAACTACGAATAATATAAGTTAACAATCATGATATAATGTTCCGACGTGTAGTCGTAAGGAACAAGATAACCGAAGATGATAATAAACCATATTTAATGGTTAAAAATGGCTAATATGGTTACTTAGTCAAGCAATGACTAATAAACATAGAATTCTTAATGGATACCTTATATGGTAAACCAAAACAAACGATAAGGGTAAAACGGAAATTTTGGTCATACGTTGACTGTAACCGTTAGTTTTTGAAAGACACTTATGATGTAAGCCATAATAGGCCAAAGGTGTTAAGAAATGAGTTATAAGTAAAATGACCGCATGGTGTAAACCGGAGCGAGTCATATAGACGAGAAGGTAATAAATGTCATCCCGCTAATATAATCGGTCATTTAGACCAAATGGGTCAAAAGGTGAAATTATCACCCTTTGAAAATATCGACTAATGGGTTGTCGAGTTGTATGATTTTAGGAAATAAATAGCACACGGATGTTTACATCGCTATCACTTAGCAGACACTAAGGCAAGGTATTGAAACGGGTCAATATATTGATCCGAGCCAGGTATGTATAATGATACAACTCATCATGTAGAATTTGGAGTTCTATAAGAGTTAGGCAAGGTTAAAATAAGATATTCGGTTATCTTTTAGGTAAACCGAATAAATTGAGTTATGATTATGATGTTTTAGAAACATATTGGTTTCTAAATAAGATTGTAGTTAAAAGGTCGGATTTTGGATCAAACAAGTATTTAAAAGTCCTTCGTCGTAAAAGAAGGGTGAAAATTGACCAAAAAGCCCTTATAAGCTAAATTGAACAAACGACCTATAAGGGTTGTTTGAAAACGAGCTTTATGAGTAAATAAATACTTTGAATAAGTATAGAAATTGAAAGATGTAAATACTTGAGTTAAATGACTATATAGGAGTCTTTGCCGTAAAACAATGATCCGAGGGGTAAAACTCGGAACATATGGATTTCCACATTTAATCCACCACACATATAGTTGTGGTGGAAGATTACTTGATAAGAAATGTAGAAATATGATGCTAGAAATGAAGGAAAGCGATTTTAAGCTTTAAAGTGCTTAAATACCCATAACGGGTCAAAATAAGGACTTGATCATAAACGGGTTTAAATTAAGTAAGAAACCCATGATTTATGATTAAAATGATAGGAGATATTGAAATTATGAATCTCATGAGTTTATAGATCAAAAAAACATGTTTGTTTGATAAAATCACGAACGGGTCAAAATTTGGTAAAAAGGGTAATAAGTCGAAGAATAAAAAGTCTGAAATTTTATTAATCCGGATGTTGGAGTTTAACTCCATAAGATGGAGAATTAAATTACGGACGCGTAGGGAAAAGAATCGGGTAAAACGGATTAAAAACGAGAGAGTTATGCTCGTTTCCGTGAAATCGGGTTGAGCTGGGTATGTACAGCAACTGATTAAGCATCAGTCTGTGAAAAAGGGGGCCTAGCGCCACGCGACGCCCCTTGGCGTCACGCGACGCCCCCTGTTCCGGAAATAAATTTGTTTTGTGTTGTTTGACCCATGTAACTTGTTTATATTTATCATTTAACTATCAAAACTAACTTTTAAGTTGGTTTTAATCAGAGGTGATTGCCAAGAGTGCCCGGATGAAGATCAAGCTCGATGAGGAACCAAACACGATAAAGTTAAAAGCTTCCGCGTGGCGTTTAGTTGTTATTTCTAAACGACAAATTTTTACCAATCATGATGTAACGTTATAAAATTTAGAAAAGTTTTAAGTAACTTGTATTCTTAGTTAATATGTAATCATAATTACATGTTTATTATCGTAAATTATACTAAAACATTAAAATAATAGCAAGGGTGTTACATGAAATTTCTGCAAAATTCCAGGGCATCAAGAAGAATATTGCAGGAGGAAGAAATCGACAATCTGCTTCAACTGTGGTGAAGCTGGGCATTTTAGACCAGACTGCCCTAAGCTGGTCAAACCAGCTGACAATAAGGCTAAACCTGCAGAAGGGACTACCAAGAAGAATGCAAGAGCCTTTCAGTTGACTACGCAGGAAGCCGAACTGATTCTTGACGTCATAGCGGGTACATTCCTAGTTCACAACGTTTATGCTAAAGTATTATTTAACTCTGGTGCAAACCAAAGTTTTATAAATACTTCGTTCTGCCAAGCTCTAAAGCTACCTTTAACCAAAGTTAGGCAAGTTTTTACAGTAGAAACGGCAGACGGGAATTCCGTTAACATAGATACGGTTTTGCAGAAAGCAAACATAGAACTTTCAGGTCATAAATTTCTGCAAACCTACTACCCATGAATTTAGCCGGATTCGATGTGGTGTTAGGAATGGATTGGTTAGTAGCCAACCATTCTCGAATCCTTTGTGATAAGAACTCTATAGAAATTAGTGCATCCATCGGAGAAGTAATCATGGTTACAGGAGATAAGCCGCGAAAACCCATGAAGTTTATTTCGGTAATGAAAGTTGCTAATTATGAACGAAAGCAAGGAATAGTGTACATGAGTTCGGTAATCATTAGCACTAAGGGTAAGGAACTTAAGGAAATCCTGTAGTATCAGAATACTCGGATGTATTCCCAGAAGAACTACCAGGATTACCTCCAGATAGGGAGGTAGAATTTAGAATTCATTTGATTCCGGGAACTACACCTGTAGCTAAATCACCTTATCGGTTAGCACCCACCGAAATGCTAGAATTGAAAAAGCAATTAGATGAATTACTAAGCAAAGGATTTATACAACCTAGTTCATCCCCTTGGGGGGCACCGGTGTTGTTTGTAAAGAAGAAAGATGGTTCGATGCGAATGTGTATCGATTATAGGGAGTTGAACAAAGTTACAATTAAGAATCGATACCCATTACCTAGGATTGATGATCTTTTTGACCAGCTTCAGGGAGCTAGATATTTCTCTAAGATAGATTTACGCTCTGGATATCATCAGTTGAAGGTACAAGAGGAAGACATACCTAAAACAGCTTTCAGAACTAGGTATGGTCATTACGAGTTTACAGTTATGCCTTTTGGACTTACAAATGCTCCGGCAGCATTTATGGATATGATGAATTGGATCTGTAAACCGTATCTGGATAAATTTGTAATTGTCTTCATCGACGATATACTTATTTATTCCAAGAGTTAGGACGAGCATTGTCAGCATCTGCATGCACTCTTAACTTTGTTAAGAAAGGAAAAGCTTTACGCCAAATTCTCGAAGTGTGAATTTTGGCTACAGGAGGTGCAATTTTTAGGGCATATGGTGAATCACGAAGGTATTCACGTAGATCCCTCCAAAATAGAAGCAATCACCAAATGGAAGGTCCCGCAATCAGCTATGGAAGTTAGAAGTTTTCTAGGGTTAGCTGGATACTATAGGTGATTCATTAAAGATTTTTCTAAGATAGCCGTGCCATTAACTAAGCTAACCTGTAAAGCAGTAAAGTTTGAATGGGGACCTAGGCAAGAAGAGGCTTTTAAAATTCTAAAGCAAAAGTTAACAAATGCCACAATTCTTGCTTTACCAGAAGGAACAGAAGATTTTGAAATTTACTGTGATGCTTCTAAGTTAGGATTTGGATGTGTGCTAATGCAACGCAAAAAGGTAATTACGTATGCCTCAAGGCAATTGAAGAAGCACGAGGAAAACTATACGACTCATGACTTAGAATTAGGATCAATAATTTTTGCCCTTAAGATTTCGAGGCATTATCTGTATGGAAGTAAGTTTACTATCTATACAGATCACAAAAGTTTAAGGTACATATTTGGGCAAAAAGAATTGAACATGAGGCAAAGAAGATAGATGAAAATTCTAAGTGACTACAACTGTGATATTCAATATCACGAAGGAAAAGCAAATGTAGTCGCCGATGCTCTAAGTCGTAAGTATCATGAAAAGCAAAGGCGAGTTCGTGCTCTTAGATTAAATCTGCAAGTAGATTTAATGGAACAATTGAAGAATGTTCAAGAAACAGCAATCAAGGACGATGCTGAAGAAATGAAAGGAAGAATAAAGGAATTAGAGCAAGGAGCTGATGGAATTTGGAGATTCCATAAGAAAAGGATTTGGGTACCTAAGCAAGGAGAGTTAAGAAATAAGATTTTAGAGGAAGCTCATAAATCTAGGTATACCATGCACCCAGGAAATAATAAGATGTACCAAGATTTAAGAAATAATTTCTGGTGGATAGGAATGAAAAAGGACATAGCTAGATATGTATCTAAGTGTCTGACCTGTTCGCAAGTTAAGGCAGAACACCAGAAACCTTCAGGGTTACTCCAACAATTAGAAATGCCTATTTGGAAATGGGAACTAATAACCATGGATTTTGTTACTAAGTTGCCCAAAACCCGAAAGACTAATGATGCGATTTGGGTAATTGTGGATCGATTAACCAAATCAGCTCATTTTCTACCTATCAAAGAAACCTTTAGCATGGAAAGGTTAACCAAGTTGTACGTAGACGAAGTAGTTTCCTTACATGGAGTTCCACTCTCCATTGTATCAGATAGGGATAGTCGTTTCACTTCCCATTTCTGGACTAGTTTCCAAGAAGCAATGGGAACCCGACTAAATTTAAGTACTGCATACCACCCTCAAACAGACGGACAAAGTGAAAGGACGATTCAAACTCCAGAAGACATGCTTAGGGCATGTGTAATAGATTTTGGTGGAAACTGGGATAACCACCTACCCTTGATTGAATTCTCCTATAACAATAGTTATCATGCAAGCATTGAAGCGGCCCCATTCGAAGCACTGTATGGAAGAAAATGCAGAACTCCAGTCTGCTGGGCAGAAATAGGGGAAAGTCAGTTATCAGGTCCTGAGATTGTACAAGAAACCACTGACAAGATAACTCAAATCAAGGAAAGACTAAAGACGGCTCGAGATCGCCAGAAAAGTTATGCAGACAACCGACGTAAGTCGCTAGAATTTCAAGTCGGAGATAAGGTACTCTTAAAAGTTTCTCCTTGGAAAGGAGTAGTTCGGTTCGGTAAGAAAGGAAAGCTGAGTCCAAGGTACATAGGACCATTCCCAGTAATTCAGCGCATAGGACCAGTTGCCTATCGTTTACAACTACCAGAAGAGCTAACTGGAGTGCATGATGTGTTCCATGTATCCAACCTCAAGAAATGTTTATCTGACAAATGCCTGTTAGTACCTCTTCAAGATGTAGAGGTAAATGAAAAGTTAAAATTTGTGGAGAAACCACTGCAGATAGAAGACAGAAAGGTTATGTTTCTCAAACACAAACGGCTTGTTCTAGTTAAAGTCAAGTGGGATTCAAAGAGAGGATCGGAATATACGTGGGAGCTAGAATCAGAAATGAAACGAAAATATCCTCATCTATTCCAGTAAATCTCGAGGACGAGATTTTACTAAGGTGGGGAGGATGTAACAACTCTCACCAAACTATTAAATTATTATTTTATTTATCTAATAGGAAACCCTAATTGAAACCCCCAAGTAGTATTGCATGACCCCTAAAATTTTCAGAATCATTGGAATCAGGATCAGGGCCCCCTAAAACTGAAGGGGGATATTCCCTAATCGAAATTATCTTCACAACTCGTTGTCGAAATCGAATTTTCGTGAAACGTCGACTCAGCAGGCCTAGGCTGGTGATCAAGCAAGCCCACCCTATTTGGGCTTCTGTCACACCCCCAGAATCCACACGCGGAGTATCACCGCTTGGGGGAGTGACTGACCAGGATCAAGCCACCAATCATATTGAACTTAGCATTAAATATTAAACGTAATCAATGAAACCCATCACAATATAATTGATGTCCAACAAAACATAGTTTAAGTAGCGGAAGCATAATATGAAAACCCAATGTAAGTCAGAAGTTCAAATGTTTAAACGTTTAACATGGCATCCACGATCCATGCCCCACAACGACCTGCTCCTCCCTGTGCAAGCTCCATATGTACCTAAGGTCCTGCAAGGCATGCAGCAGAGAGTCAACAACTAGTTGAGCGAGTTCACAATTAATAGTTCAATAATTGTAATAGTAGAGTAAGCCTTGTGTTCGTTCATTAAGTCATGTATCGTATTAGTTCGTATCGCGGCCCACTAGGCGTGTATGCGAAGATCAGGGGAAGTTTCCCAAGTATTCTAGACTAGGTATATTTGTATCGCATCCACCCAGCATGTGTGCGCAGTTTAGTGTATGGTTCGCAGCCATCCCAGGCATGTATGCGAAGTTCAGTCATATTATCGCAGCCAACCCTGGCGTGTGTGCGAAGATCAGTTCTATTAGTATCACTAGTCTAGTAGTATCTTATCATTAACCTTCCTCACCCGAGGACCATATCATTAAGTTCTATTATCGAAGTAAGTACAAGTAAATCATCTAAACCCATTCCCACCCTGGGAACCCCATGCCTTGGCTGTGTGAACTCACCTTGGTTTGCTCGGTATGCTAAGTATGTGCTCACAGTTAATCAATCACGTCCTAGAGTACGCACGTATTCAATAATCAGTTTATATTTCATGTTGTTCACGTATAGGTATAATCACAGTGGGCATCACATCAATAAGCATCGAGTATCACATTGCACGTATTCATAATCATACAAGTATTGTTTTATACCTAACGGCAGTTAACTAACTCAGTTAAGTTTTAACAGAATTGGTTAAGTTACTATGCTGTTTTTCTCCCTCGACGAAACACTCGTTTCATCATTACTTCCCTTCGACGAGACACTATCTGTTTCGTCGGGATGTCCCTTGGCGAGCCATATTCCGTTTCGTCGCGACTGGCCTCGGCGAAACGAAACTTTGTTTCGTCGGAACTGTTTCGTCGGATTATGCGTTTCGTCGTTATGTCCGTTTCGTCAAGATTATCAGTTACGTCTAGCAGATCAGTTACAATTTCAACAGTTACGCAATATCACAGGAAACCCTAATTATTGCTAGCAGCCGTCATGAACATTATCGATCATCATCATCACACGGAATCATCATCATCATAAAGAAATCGTTCAATACCGCACATCATCATCAAATTAACACATGATTAGCAAGGTATAACTATGTAAGCAGATTCATGACATTTAACGTGTATTTAATCCGTATTACATCAATAAGTTTTGCAAACATCAAACCGACACTATAGATCATAGCATAGTCAAAACCATCACCCAAAACATGAACACAGTCATAATCTAGCATGATCCTTCATGATTTCAAACAAGAACAGTAATTGATGATATAGAAAAACATTCACACATAGATAAACACTAACCGCAATGAACAGGGAAGCAACTAGATCGGTTCGGGACTTCGGGAACGCAAGTTTGCCGTCAACAAAGAAGAGGGAACTCTAGGGTTTTTCTGATTTTTGCCAAAGGTATGAAATAGGAGCCGGTTCACGTTATTATACACGAATTAACGTACTGGGCCCTTAGTGGGCTTCGGCGAATCTGGGCTCGGCGAAACACCCTGTTTCGTCGAGATTGAGTTGACGAAACAAACTTCTGTCTCGTCGAGTTGTTATTGGCGAAACACATCTTGTTCGTCGAGCCTATTCAAGGTTTAATATTCTAAGGTTTTTCAACAAGTTCCACGTTATAATACCAAACACATAAGCATGCAGTAATAACAATACGTTTCATTATAATATAACGTGCACAGTTACAAGTCAAACAACTAAACAGTCAAAGTCAACGTGCAATAAGTGCGAAAGTGAAAGTCGGAAACTCGAGTTGTCACAGCTTCCCCCGCGATACGCGACAGGTGCGGAGGATCCTGTCGCGACACGCGGGCGGGTCCAAATTAGGGTATAAATACAGGGGCCTGGGACTTGAAGTTTGGCGCTATTTCGACGTTAAAATTCGTTTCGTACACTGAGTTACACACTGTTTACTATAAAAACACACACGAACACAAAACGCTGCCGCGATAACCGGGTAATAACTCGATCACTACTACGATTTAATGTCCAATCGATAAAAACCAATCCGATGGATGTTTAAGTGCTGCTCAAACTTGGGTTTATACTTTGTCATTCGTCGTAAATGCGATGGATGTTTAAGTATCGCACTTTTTCATTCGTTGTGAAGGTTTTGATCTCGTGAGTTGTCGTAAAAAGTTGGATTAAAGTTACTAACCTAGTTTTCGTGTGCATTGTTATTTGAATTAGGTTACAAGGCTAATCAGTAGGCTAAACTCTGCCCGTTTAAACTTGCAATGTGAGTCATTCTCTTTTATCAAAAGTGTTTTACAATACCTCAAATTATTTTCAAAGTTATAATTACAGGGATTAAGTCGTGGTTATCTTGAATCACTGGCTAGTGGGGTATTGCGCACATTACTAATTTCTCACGGGTAGGCTAATAAATCCTAACAGTGATAATCATCACTACTTGGGTGAAAGGACCCAATAGTGGTATGACCATCGTCACAAGGCTGTGACACGGCGCCAGATAAAAATAAGATAAAGGCCATTGTAATCGCTCTTATGCTGTAATTGATAGCTATGTGTCGTTTTATCAAAATTGAATGACCCACCAGTATTTCCCCGCTGACAAAATATTTTTAAAACATGTTTCAGGTGACCTACTGCGAATCAAGGAAAAAGTGCTACGGAGCACTAATCAAGCTTGAAGTAGTGGCTCTGTTAAATAAATAAACATGTTTTGTAAATCAGGGAATTTCCTCGGGAAATTCCTCTATTGTAAATTACGGGGTTCGTCCCTAGTGATGAAATAAAATAATCGGGCAGTTTCAAGTTTAAAAGATCCTGTTAAAACTTCCGCTGTCAAATCAAATAACAAATACCACGGGTTTTTCTGCCCCACGGCTCCTGGACCGGGTAAAACCGGGACGGGGGCCGTGACAGGTCATCAGACACGGAGGTTTATTATATGGATTTATGACTGATTGTGTATGCAACCAGCTGAGTTTTGTGGGATCTAGGGTGTGGCGGATGAATTTGGGGAATGATAAGGGAGAATAGGATCCATGGTGGCCGGTGGCCGGGGTGGGTTTTGGCGGTGGTTGCAGGTGGGTGGTGGTGGAGGTGGAGGTGAAGGTTAGGGTTTTGTGATTGAAGATGGATGAAGCTAATGGTAGGGGGTATTTTATTTATATATTTCTTTATTTTTTTGTTATTTATAAAATATGTTTCAGATCCACATCAACATGCCACATAGGATAAATTAGCCACGTCAGCAAAAAAACTAACCTAGTTAGTGTCTAGTTAACGACGGGGTGACACAACAACCCAAGTGTCCAGTTGGGGGTGGTGGGAGTCAAAGTAAAAGTTGGGGGTGTCAACGGCCAATTTTGATTAGTTGGGGGTGATACAATCCATTTCCCCAATAAAAAAAGGTTAACGTTTTGAGCCCCTAATCGCTCATTTTATAACATTTTGAGTTTTAACACTTGTACTTTTGATTTTGTACCCAAGTGGTTAAAACCACTAAAACACAGAGACTCAAAATGTTATAAAATGAGCGTTTAGTGAATCGGAGCGTTAAATTTTTTGATTTTGGACTAAAGTGATTAAAACCACTAAAACACATAAACCTAAAAAGTAATTTACTAAAAAATTTAATATATAATTTATAAATGAAAAATGAAAAAAAAAAAAAAAAAAAAGTAACTCTCCACCCTCACTTATAACCGGGTCAACTCCCCACTCTACGGGGTTAAAAAACAAGCCGGGTTAGGGGCGGTGTTTCCAAACGAGGCTAGGCTTCACCGGCCTTTCCCGACCACCACACCGTTCGCCCTTATATAAATACACATGCCCATGGTCGGACATATTTCCAACTGTTGTCCATTTTAGTTTTTCATTACATTTCATGTTACACATTGAAGGTCGTCACATATTTTCCATGAAGTTGGACCCATTTACATATGGAGAGAGAAGGTGGTTCATCGAGTTGGTCACACCTCTAATCAAAGGTCACAATTAAACGTTACTGATAAAATATCTATACATCATACGTGTAGATCTTACCTCGAAGCATATGTAGCAAAAATTCACAATAATCATTTTATTTCGAGTTGGTCACACCTCAAATCAAAGGTGGACAGGGTGTACATTTAAACTACCGACGATGTTATATCTAATTATCTTCGCATCATACGTGTAGATCTTACCTCGAAGCATATGTAGCAAAAACACACATATTGTTTTGATTATTTCGAGTTGGTCAAACCTCAAATCAA
Source organism: Helianthus annuus (assembly GCF_002127325.2). Classification (NCBI taxonomy): domain Eukaryota; kingdom Viridiplantae; phylum Streptophyta; class Magnoliopsida; order Asterales; family Asteraceae; genus Helianthus; species Helianthus annuus. The sequence continues at coordinate 69,989,784 of NC_035445.2, forward strand.
AGGTCGATGTTACTGGTAATGTTATATCTATACATCACACGTGTAGATCTTACTTCAAGGCTTATCTAGCAAAAACACACCAAAAAAGAAAAAAAGTTCAATTTAATTTAATTTATATATTGCAAGTTTGCAATATTAAATTTTATATATGGTTGTTGGTACATACATTGTACATGGCATGTTCTAATTTCTTTTATGAAAAGAATTCAATAATTTAATGTGGTGATATATAAAGTAGTGATGCCTGTATATAATATTCGGTTCAACTATTATGGGTCAGTATTGGTTTAATAGTATACGCCTCTTCATTTGCAATCAAGGAATCTAACCCTTTATTATTATATAAAAAAATATTTAGATGTTTACAAATTACACAGCATCTCGTGCTAATATTTATACTAATTAACATGCAATTAATTAAGTAATCAAAGTTTGAGAATCATTATACGCAACATTTATCATGGATATTTTTTAGTCATTGAGTGATTTAGGATTTTAAAAGTGTTCAGTGGATTGCTTTATGAAAATGCAAGTGATTCTTGTAATAAGTTAGTGAGGGATCTAGCCCAAAAATTTAGGAGTATCCAATATTTTTTTCTGAAAGAAAGGGTATTCTTTATATAAAACCGAAAAAAAAAAAGTTTACATTACGTAGACAGAGTTACAGGGTATTTTTACACTACGAAGACGGAGTTGAGGGTAGCTCGTGCTCCCCCTTTAGCTCTGCCTAGTAAAGTGCAAACAAACTTAACATCCGTTGGCGTAAAAAGCCAACGGTGCAAAAAACATGTGCCGGGGGGGGGGGGGGGAAACAGACTTGGTCGACGCAAAACAGACTTTACAAAGTCCGCTTGTATCACGAGCTAACTTTAACTAATTAAATTAGGATAAGTTTGCTCCTATCACTAACCCGCTATCTAGAAACACTTATACTCTCATAAACCATCTCACAATGCTAAACCCTCAACCGCCTAAACAAACAAAAGAATACGTCATTGCGACAGGTCTCTTCGCCGAACCGTCGCATGCACTCCGCCACTCACGGTGGCGGTAAGTCCCGGTGCGAAACGTAACTGGCTATGGTTCACCACACTCACATCAAACCTCCTAATCAAGCACAATGCAACACTTGCCATTTCCACCAATGACATCTCCTTCCCTAAACAAACCCTAACACCCCCTTGATACACCGGATACTTATACGCCCTCTCTTGCTTAAACTCCCCATCTCGGATCCATCTTTCCGGTTTAAACTCCAACGAATCCGCCCCCCATATCCGCTCCATTCGACCCATTGCATACGGGTGGTACGTGACCCGACTCCCTCGTTTCACAAAAGTCCCATCAGGCAAAACATCGTCATGTTTTGCGAATTTCGAATCGAATTGAACAGGCGGGTAAAGCCTCATGCTTTCGTGCAATGCTGCATGCAAGTAATGCAAATGCTTTAACTCTCCAAGCCCGGCTACTGCTTCGCGGGTCGGGCCGATAACCCGATCCGATTCCTCACGGATCTTGTTCAAAACTTTAGGGTTTTGTGAAAGTAACAAGAAAAAACAGGTCAACCCGGATGCCACGGTGTCTCTACCGGCTAAAAGAAAGCTAATTACAATGTCTCTTAAGTAATCATCATCACTAATCGAGCCCATAAACCTCGAAAGCAGATCACTACCCGAATCCGAACCCGTTTCTCTTCGTTTCTTGATCACTTGATCCGCGGTCCTTTTCACAATGCTAATGGCTGATTTAAGTTTCTTCTCACTCCCCACGTTAAAAAACCTCTTGATTTTCCACACCAACGGTGACGGAGCCATCGCGCGCTCGGCGCAAAGCCTCGAGCACTCATCGAAAGCCGATTCGAGCTCAAAAACGGGTAACAATGGCTCTAAACTACCCGGATCGAACCCGAATGAGAATTTACATATAACATCAAAAGAAAACCTTCTAAAAACATCTTGCAAATCCAAAACGGCGTCGTTGTTGTTATCGGCAACAGCCGAAAAATACGGAACTAATCTAGAATCTATCTCCTTCAACACCACATTTAAAGCATGTGATCTTATGGACAAACTACCAAGTTCCAAACTAGCAAGTTTTCTCTGAAACATCCAACAACGACCGTCTACGTTGAATATACCTCGGCCGAGAAGATCTCCGAGGATGTCCGAAAAGGGTTTGCCTTTCGGGTAGTTTTCGAAATTAGTCTTGATCATGAACTCTACATTATCCGGGTTCGCGGTAATGATATTGTTGAGTACATGAACGTGGATTGTTCCGGTGGGTGAGTTGCGAATGAGGTGTGTGTACCAATCGGAAAGATTAACGAACGAAGTTGTCCAGGATCTTGTGATGAAGGTGGTGCATGTGTCACAGTTGCAACATGGGTTGAGATGAATGATGAAGAGTGATAAAGAGAATAGGAGGAAAGTGGTGGTGAAGGTGACGAAGATGAAGAATATTAGAACTTGAAGTTCCATTTTTGGTGATGAGGGTTTAGATTATGTTGTGTGGTTTTATAAGTGGTTAATGAGAGGTGGAAATTGGACACGAGTAAGGCATGTGTGTATTGTAGAATTTACGTGTCAATGTACAAACGTTGTTGGGATACCCACGTGCTTATTTTTCTATTGTGTTGTATGTGGTGAAAATTTAAACATGATGCATAAATACACGGATGATTATGGAGACAATTTGAGTATAGTTGCGTAGGGACCGATCTAGGCCTTTTTTTATGTTTTTTTAGGAACTTGTTCGGTTTAGGAAAAATAAAAATAGTGTTCGGTTTAGGAAAAATAAAAATAGTGAAAATCTGGTATAATTTGAAATAAAATAGTGAGAATTAATGAGTGTACAAAATGAATCTGTTGGAAAAAGTTACTAGATCCGTCACTTTTATTAGGCGTGGTTCACTTTCATGTCAATAATAGATGTGGTTTCACTTCGTCGTTTAAAGTCCACACCCATAAACAATAATAATAACAACAACAACAGCAACAGCAGCAGCAGCAACAACAACAACAATAATAATAATAAACCTTCTCTCACCCAATGGTGGACCTCCATGCTCATCCTTTTCACTGTGGAGATCTCCACGCTAACCTAACACGTGCGTGGTCCACCCCATAAGGGGTTGTGTTTCACCGTGGTTGGAGGGCCACATTATTCCACGCCTCTTTCCACTCTCCCACATCCCATAGTTTCATATAAAAAAATTCGCAGCCCGTTCAAGCTGTGATAAGAGGACGTTTCCGTAACCCCTTTACCTTACTCAAGAAAGAAAGTCATGCTGATCAGTAGTAGTGTCTAAGAGGAAGGGTTGGCGCTTTGAGCTATCTATTTTTTGAAAAGCAGGAGCGAAGCGGTACAAAGCCAAGCACAAACAGCTAGAGCCCTACGGTACTACCCCTCGCGAGTAGCGACTGATTGGAGCTCCGTTAAGTACTCGCGGGGAAGGAAAAACGAGCAGTTTACGCTTTAGTAGCTACCGTTTCACTGGCTCTAGTATTCACAGACGACCCTGAGAAGCGCAGCACTCCGGTAACGGATCCTTTTGCAGGTGAAGGGGCAGAGCGTTCCCCGGTCTCTCTTGGCAATAGTTTACCTTTCTAATGTTCTGCCTTGATGAGTGGGAGAGGTCTCGCTCCTTTTCGTAGCATAGATCTTTCTTCTCTTAAGATAAGAGATTTTGAGAAGAGTGAGTGCGCTTTCGAAAGTTTCGACTTTTCGATCTTTCTTCCCTTAGCGCACAAGCACTAAGCAAGTAAACTACCTTTTTTCTTCTCTTTCGTCCCTTTTTTTTCAATAGATTGTTCGTGTGTCGGAGAATTGGCTTCTGCGTGTCCCTGTTCAAGTAGTCGAGTACGCCTGACTCGCTGCTGTCCAGTCCAAGCCTTCCATTTCCATTATGTCTGCTTGCGATTCGCCCTAGTCCGTAAAGAAAGTAGGAAATGATGGAAAAAAAGTCTTCCAATGTCGGGATACCATGACCAATTGAGTGACACAGGAAGGGCCTCAAGGGGTGATTTACAGTTTTTGATCTCTTTCTTCCGGGTTCAGACAATTCACATAAAAAACATACCCTGGTTCAATTTCTCGAGATCCGAGTTGTATTCGAGTGAACCACCGAAATAATTTGATCTGAGAGTGATTATACGCTTCTCTGATCATCCGGTTTTCTGAAATTCCCCAACAAGAAGCGGTGGCTATCATTAGAATCCGGCGCGAATGTGAGCAAAAGAAAAAAAAAGGATGTAATGTACACTTGTTTGAATTGTCGGTGAATCCCTTAGTGAATTCCAATTGATGACCGAAAGAAATACTGATCAGGGTCGAACCGACACGTATCAATGGATTCCTGTGGTGAAAATCTTTGAATTTCGATGTCTTTTTTTGGTCGCGAGGGGTGGGGGAAGTCCATCGTTAATTTGTCATTCATAACACCATAAATTTTTTGAAAGAATTCCCGATAAGACTTTCCAGAGCTTTGTGTATGGTTGTAGTTTACCAAATGATGAAACACTGGTTAACACTAAGGCTAACCAGCTGGGTCGTCTCGTATGTGGGTTCAATCTCTTTCTCTACTCGCCTAAGACTGGAATCCTACAAAACAGCAACACCGTTAGCTCGTGAAGAGGGGAATATGGGGGTTTCCCTCTTAACCAGGCTCCAGCGTGAGAATAAGTACTGCTCTGAGGAGAAAATAGTGTGTGTTGTAGGTAAAATGTGAGGAGAGCAGAATGTTTAACCTGAATGATGAAGGGTCCTATTTATAGCCGAAGGGTGAAGGAGGGAGGAGAGACCTTACCAGCTGCTGTGACAACTCGAAATCTAGAACCTTTCGTTGTAACTTGCTTGTACGTTATGTGACTAGTTAAAATGATAACGTGAACCTTTTTATGTGATAAGTGCTTTGTTATGTGTGCATTTGTATATATATGTGTACGTGTTTTATGTGAACCGAGAACCCAACCCGAGAACAAAGAACCCGACTCGAGACCATGAGGTCTCGAGTGGACTTGGGCCGAGAACCTAGTGGCCGGTTGGGCCTTTGGGCCGTGAACCCCCACTCGAAACCCACTAAGGGTGCACACACTTGAACTAGCCTATATAAACCACCCTTAGTTAACTTTTGCCATTTGTTGAAACATTACACACACACTCTCCTACTTCTCTCACTTAAACTCTAGAACACAAACACACTTCATCATTTCGGATCTTTGAAGTTTGGATCGGCTCACACTCGAATCGGCTAGAAACTTCACACACACATCACCAACCGGTTAGTATTCTTGATGTTTATTTTGGTGATTTATGTTATGTGTTTGAGTTAGATAGTTAGGTTGTTTATTCATGAGAAATGATTTATGAGAAATGATTTACTAGTTGTTAAACAAATGATGATATTATATGTATAATGTTGATAATCGGTTAACACATCTTCATGTAGAGTTGTGATATTGTGTGTTTAAAGGAAGTTTGAACCATTTATGTTGGTATTCATGAAATCGGACTAGTTTATGATAATGGCAAAACTTAGTTAAAGATGTGTTGCTAGCAAAATGAGTATTGATATCTAGTGTGGTGTTATAACTATTGTCCGAAAATGCATAATATGGTTGAATGAGAGTTGTTATGTTATGAACTTTATGAATATGTGTTTGAATATTTGAAGAACACTTTGAATGATAGTTGAAGATTGAAAACCCTTGTGATTTTGATCCATCTTTGACCAATAACCTGATTAGGAAAACTGTTAGTGGAATGCTATTGGTTATTTCCGGATTTGGGCCTGATTATATTGTACCACTAATCTGACTACATCTGCATCAACACGTGAACTTGAAAACGACTGCTACCGACTCGTAATCACGCAGTTGCGACTCGCAACCACAGCGTGATGACTCGAGACCACGCGGTTGCGACTCGCAACCATAGCAGGACAAGCCGAAACCACAGGTTACGAGTCCCGTTGCGACTCGAGACCTTAGCATGATGAACCGAGACTACGGTTGCGACACCGGTTGCGACTCGCAACCATCCATGATCAACACACAGCATGACTCGAGACCATGCTTGCGAGTCCGGTTGCGACTCGAGACCACACTTTGGGCCTTAGTTAGTGGGCCGGACTTATGAACTTCTGTGCTACTGTTGATGAGTTATTTGGGCCTGTTATCACGAGCCCAACTGTTTGGACTTTGAACATGTGATTAACTGTTACCTATGAACTGCTACTGATTAACGTGTCTGCCATACGTGTTGAACATTTGTGCACTACTTGGTTCGAATCTGATTATACGTGATAACCGTGATAGGACGTTATTGACTACTTGCGACTTGATTGACTTTCTGTGTTTGACTGCCGAGCAAACCAAGGTGAGTTCACACCCTTTACAAAGCATGGGATTCCCTGGGTTGGGAACGGGGTTAAGGAACGTGGTTCCTCGTCTACCTTGGGTAGGACGTCAGTGGTTCAGGAATGTGATTCCTCGTCCGGATGGACGGATAAACGTACTAGACTAAAACTCTATCACGAAGTCCCTCCTTTTTGTATCGACTAATCGCCGGGCCAATGGCGAGCGGGTCATTAGTTAGATAGCGCTATTTAGGTCTGACAAGCCTCACACCGTGCCGCAGAGGACGGGCGTGAACTAATGGATCTGGGGCACGTCAATGATGATAGACATTGATGTTTTCAGGGCACATAAACATGACTACAGTCAGCAATCGATACGGTAACGAGTCTAGTATACACATGGGGTAGCCCCCACGGCTGGAGAGCCAGATGATGTACATGGGGTAGCCCCCCACGGCCGAAATGCCTGATAACTACATGGGGTAGCCCCCACGGCCGGAGTGCCGGAGTAACTGGGAACGAACTGGTCACGTTTTTAAAACTATGGGGTAACCCCCACGGCAGGATGCCAGATAAAGTAAACTGTTTTCGAAACAACTAAAACGAACGCCCACCCGTGAACTCACTCAACTAGTTGTTGACTCGTTACTACATGCTTTGCAGGACCATAGGTACTCAGTGGGAGCCTGCATGGAGGAGGATCGTTGTGGGACAGGGATTGCTACAAGACTATGTTAAACTTGAAACTTTTGGAACTTATGTTACAACTTTAAACTTATGCTTCCGCTTACAACTTAAACTTATTTGTTTTGGAACACCAATCGTAGTGGTTAAACTTTTATAATTACTTATATGCTTGTTCAGTATGATTGGTGGCTGGATCCTGGTCAGTCACGCCTCCAAGCGGTAGTACTCCGCAGGTGGGATTTTGGGGGTGTGACAGATTGGTATCAGAGCCATTGGTTATAGTGAACTTGGTTTTAATAAAGGAGAAACGTTTTTGTTAAAACCAGACTATAACCGGTTTAGTGCTCAACGGTCCACAACGACACTTCGCTCCTCATGCAAGGCTCGACGTTCTAGGTAATATAATGTATGTATATGGCCTACTTGTTAGTTACGTAGTACATTGCTCATGGCATGCTTGATTAGTATAGCTACTGTTGTTTGAACACATGCGTACTTACTCTGTCCTACTATCGTGCTTTCGCGAACCTCTCTCACACGTATTGCTTTTATTATGAAGAACCATGTCTGGACGCGTTAACATGACACAAGCCCAGTTGACGGCTTTGATCAACGAGCGAGTTGCCGCAGCGCTCGCAGCTGCACACGCAGGAGGTATATCCTGCAGTCCGAAATTGTTCTAGGATCATTTGGATCCTACTCTCGTGAACCAACCTTTGTGTTAAACTCTGTCTTTTCTTTCACCTACCTTAGGTCAGTATGCTCAGGCACCGGTGTGCACTTTTAAGACCTTTATGGACTGTCGACCCACTACTTTTAGCGGAACTGAGGGAGCAGTAGGTCTCCTACACTGGTTTGAGAAACTGGAGTCTGTGTTCGAAATGTGTGAATGCCCTGAAGCGCGCAGGGTGAAGTATGCTACTGGTACTCTCGAGGGTTTGGCTCTCACGTGGTGGAATGCTCAAGTGCAGATGTTAGGGTTGGTTGCTGCCAACGCCACCCCATGGGAAACTTTCAAGGAAATGATCAGGGAGGAATACTGCAGTCGTGACGACATTCACAAACTGGAAGATGAGTTCTACAATCTCAAGATGTCGGGGTCGGAGATTGAGGCATACACTAAGAGATCGCATGAGCTTGCCTTGTTGTGTCCTACTATGGTGGATCCTCCCTACAAGCGAATTGAACTCTATCTCAAGGGCTTGGTGCCAGAGATCCAAAGTCATGTGACTTCAGCGAACTTGACTACTATCCAGCAGGTTGTACAGTTGGCTCACCGTCTTACTGACCAAGCGGTGGAGCAGAACAAGTTACCGAAGCGTATAGGTGCTGCAACTACTTCTGGTGCTTCTAGTGGGGATAAACGGAAATGGGATGGAACTTCAAGCAGGGGTTCAACTTCAGTGCAAACTCAGTCTCAGCAGAGAAAGACGGACGATCACAAGAGCCCCAGTCAGCAGTCGTCTGGTGGTCAAAGTCATGGTGGATACAAGGGGAATCACCCCAAGTGCAATCGTTGTAGCCTACACCACAGTGGGCCATGCACCAGGGGCAACTGTCATCGATGCAACAAGCCTGGTCATGTTGCAAAAGATTGCAGGAGCGCATATCCCGTCAATCAGAATCGTCAGCAACCTCAGCAGAACCAGCGACAGCAGCAGGGTAACAACAAAGGGTGTTTTCAGTGTGGAGCTGAAGGTCATTTCAAGAAAGATTGTCCCCAACTGAACCAAAACAACAACGATAATCAGGGGAATGGTAACAATGGGAACAACAACAATGGTGCTAGGGGACGTGTGTTCGTGATTGGCCAAGGTGAAGCAAGGAATGATCCCAACGTGGTGACGGGTAAGTTCCTTCTCGACGACTTTTATGTTACAGTCTTATTTGATTCGGGTGCCGATACTAGTTATGTGTCACTAGAAGTTAGTAAGATGCTTAAGCGTATTCCTACACCCCTGAGCGACAAGCACACTGTAGAGCTAGCTAATGGTAAGAGTTTGGAAGCCTCTCACGTAGTCAAGGGTTGCCAGCTTATTCTCGCTAACCAGACTTTCTCTATCGATCTTATTCCTATTGTCTTGGGTAGTTTCGACGTTGTCATTGGGATGGATTGGTTATCCCAACACCGAGCAGAGATTCTTTGCAACGAGAAGATCGTTCGTATTCCTGGTTTAGGTAGTGAACCTCTCATGATTCGTGGCGACAAGAGAAGTGCTGTTGAGAACATCATCTCTCTTCTTAAGGCTCAGAAATGCTTACGAAAGGGCCACACTGCGATTTTGGCTCTAGTTACTGATACCACAGAGAAGGAGAAGAAGCTAGAGGATTTTCCGGTTGTACGCGACTATCCTGAGGTATTCCCTGAGGAATTACCTGGTCTTCCGCCCCATCGTCAAGTCGAGTTTCAGATTGATCTAGCTCCTGGAGCCGCGCCTGTAGCCCGTGCACCTTATCGTTTAGCGCCATCAGAGTTGGAAGAACTCTCCACGCAACTACAAGAACTCTTGGATAAGGGTTTCATTCGTCCTAGCTCATCGCCTTGGGGAGCTCCAGTGTTATTTGTGAAGAAGAAGGATGGTACCTTCAGAATGTGTATCGACTATCGCGAACTCAACAAAGTGACTGTGAAGAATCGTTATCCTCTACCGCGTATTGACGACTTGTTCGACCAGTTGCAGGGGTCGAGCTACTATTCAAAGATCGATCTGAGATCGGGATATCACCAGCTGAGAGTTCGAGAAGAGGATGTCTCTAAGACGGCCTTTAGGACTCGATATGGGCACTATGAGTTTCTGGTCATGCCGTTTGGGCTGACGAACGCACCGGCAGTTTTTATGGATTTGATGAATCGAGTGTGCAAACCGTATCTGGACAAGTTTGTTATAGTCTTCATCGACGACATCCTGATCTATTCTAAGAGCAAAGAAGAGCACGAACAACATCTACGACTTATTTTGGAACTCCTTCGGAAGGAACAGCTTTACGCAAAATTCTCGAAATGCGACTTCTGGCTTCGTGAAGTCCATTTCCTAGGGCATGTGGTGAACAAGGATGGGATTCACGTTGATCCATCCAAAGTGGAATCTATTAAGAACTGGCCTGCGCCTCGCACACCAAAGGAAATTCGCCAATTTTTGGGATTGGCAGGTTATTACAGGAGATTCATTAAGGATTTTTCTAAGATCGCGCAGCCCCTCACGTTGTTAACACAGAAAGGCGTTGTTTATCATTGGGGAAATGCACAAGAGTTAGCTTTTCAGCATCTAAAGGATAGACTTTGTAGTGCACCTATCCTTTCACTGCCAGAGGGCACAGAAGATTTTGTGGTTTACTGTGATGCATCAATTCAAGGTCTTGGTTGTGTATTGATGCAACGAGATAAAGTCATAGCTTACGCCTCACGACAACTTAAAGTTCACGAGAAGAACTACACTACGCATGATTTAGAGCTGGGAGCTGTTGTTTTCGCACTTAAACTATGGCGGCATTACCTGTACGGAACCAAGTGCGCCATCTACACCGACCACAGAAGTTTAGAACACATATTCAAGCAGAAGGAACTGAATATGCGGCAGCGACGATGGGTCGAGCTGCTAAATGATTACGAGTGCTCTATCAGATATCACCCGGGCAAGGCCAATGTTGTGGCAGACGCCCTGAGTCGGAAGGACACTACGCCTAAGCGCGTAAGAGCTTTACAACTCACGATACATTCTAGTCTACCTTCGCAAATACGAGCTGCTCAGATAGAAGCACTGAAACCAGAAAACGTTAGAGCTGAAGCTCTACGCGGGTCAAGGCAACGCTTAGAACAGAAGGAAGACGGTGCTTATTATGTAACAGGACGCATTTGGGTCCCACTCTATGGCGACTTACGAGAACTTGTGATGGATGAAGCGCACAAATCTCGCTACTCGGTACACCCTGGTTCGGACAAGATGTACCACGATATTAAAACTACGTATTGGTGGCCTAGCATGAAGGCCCACATAGCAACCTACGTCAGCAAGTGTTTGACTTGTGCGCGAGTCAAGACAGAATATCAGAAACCTTCAGGCCTACTTCAGCAACCAGAGATACCACAATGGAAATGGGAGCAAATTTCCATGGATTTCGTTACTGGCTTACCTAGATCACAGCGCGGGAACGATACTATCTGGGTGATCGTGGATCGACTCACAAAATCCGCACACTTCTTGGCAATCAAAGAAACAGATAAATTCTCCACTCTAGCGGAAATATACCTCAAGGAAGTTGTTTCGAGGCACGGGGTGCCCACTTCTATTATCTCTGATCGAGATGCACGTTTTACTTCGGAACTGTGGCAGGCAATGCACAAGTCTTTTGGCTCACGTTTAGATATGAGCACAGCGTATCACCCACAGACGGACGGGCAGTCCGAGCGAACTATTCAGACATTAGAAGACATGCTTCGCGCTTGTGTAATCGACTTTGGCAACAGCTGGGAAAGGCATCTGCCACTCGTGGAATTCTCGTATAATAACAGCTACCACACCAGCATTAAAGCTGCTCCGTTTGAGGCATTGTACGGACGTAAATGCCGGTCACCCCTCTGTTGGGCAGAGGTGGGGGATAGTCAGATCACTGGTCCAGAACATGTGGTAGACACTACTGAGCGGATTGCTCAAATACGACAACGCATGGCGGCGGCTCGTGACCGTCAGAAGGCCTACGCCGATAAGGGCAGGAAACCACTTGAGCTCCAGGTTGGGGAGCGGGTATTACTCAAAGTTTCACCCTGGAAGGGTGTGGTTCGTTTTGGTAAACGCGGCAAACTCAACCCACGATACGTTGGACCTTTCGAAATCCTTGAGAAAATAGGCAAGGTGGCTTACAGACTGAAATTACCAGCAGAACTCGGTGCAGTTCACAACGTTTTCCATGTGTCGAATCTGAAGAAGTGTCTGTCAGATGAGACGCACGTAGTTCCTCTGAAGGAACTTACGATCGACGAACAGTTGAAATTCGTCGAAGAACCAGTCGAAATCACGGACCGGGATGTTAAGGTCCTCAAGAGCACTAGAATACCCCTTGTTCGAGTTCGTTGGAACTCACGTCGCGGCCCAGAGTTTACCTGGGAGCGCGAAGATCGGATGAAACAAAAGTATCCCCAACTGTTTGAGAACAGTACAAACGCTACTGAGGCTGAAGCTACGGAATTTCGGGACGAAATTCCAGATCAACGGGGGGTGGATGTGACACCCCAGGAAAACCGGGAAAACCTTGCAACCTAACTAGCTTCCTCAGTGAGTGCCATCAAATTTCGGGACGAAATTTCTTTCAACTTGGGGATGATGTGACAACTCGAAATCTAGAACCTTTCGTTGTAACTTGCTTGTACGTTATGTGACTAGTTAAAATGATAACGTGAACCTTTTTATGTGATAAGTGCTTTGTTATGTGTGCATTTGTATATATATGTGTACGTGTTTTATGTGAACCGAGAACCCAACCCGAGAACAAAGAACCCGACTCGAGACCATGAGGTCTCGAGTGGACTTGGGCCGAGAACCTAGTGGCCGGTTGGGCCTTTGGGCCGTGAACCCCCACTCGAAACCCACTAAGGGTGCACACACTTGAACTAGCCTATATAAACCACCCTTAGTTAACTTTTGCCATTTGTTGAAACATTACACACACACTCTCCTACTTCTCTCACTTAAACTCTAGAACACAAACACACTTCATCATTTCGGATCTTTGAAGTTTGGATCGGCTCACACTCGAATCGGCTAGAAACTTCACACACACATCACCAACCGGTTAGTATTCTTGATGTTTATTTTGGTGATTTATGTTATGTGTTTGAGTTAGATAGTTAGGTTGTTTATTCATGAGAAATGATTTATGAGAAATGATTTACTAGTTGTTAAACAAATGATGATATTATATGTATAATGTTGATAATCGGTTAACACATCTTCATGTAGAGTTGTGATATTGTGTGTTTAAAGGAAGTTTGAACCATTTATGTTGGTATTCATGAAATCGGACTAGTTTATGATAATGGCAAAACTTAGTTAAAGATGTGTTGCTAGCAAAATGAGTATTGATATCTAGTGTGGTGTTATAACTATTGTCCGAAAATGCATAATATGGTTGAATGAGAGTTGTTATGTTATGAACTTTATGAATATGTGTTTGAATATTTGAAGAACACTTTGAATGATAGTTGAAGATTGAAAACCCTTGTGATTTTGATCCATCTTTGACCAATAACCTGATTAGGAAAACTGTTAGTGGAATGCTATTGGTTATTTCCGGATTTGGGCCTGATTATATTGTACCACTAATCTGACTACATCTGCATCAACACGTGAACTTGAAAACGACTGCTACCGACTCGCAATCACGCAGTTGCGACTCGCAACCACAGCGTGATGACTCGAGACCACGCGGTTGCGACTCGCAACCATAGCAGGACAAGCCGAAACCACAGGTTACGAGTCCCGTTGCGACTCGAGACCTTAGCATGATGAACCGAGACTACGGTTGCGACACCGGTTGCGACTCGCAACCATCCATGATCAACACACAGCATGACTCGAGACCATGCTTGCGAGTCCGGTTGCGACTCGAGACCACACTTTGGGCCTTAGTTAGTGGGCCGGACTTATGAACTTCTGTGCTACTGTTGATGAGTTATTTGGGCCTGTTATCACGAGCCCAACTGTTTGGACTTTGAACATGTGATTAACTGTTACCTATGAACTGCTACTGATTAACGTGTCTGCCATACGTGTTGAACATTTGTGCACTACTTGGTTCGAATCTGATTATACGTGATAACCGTGATAGGACGTTATTGACTACTTGCGACTTGATTGACTTTCTGTGTTTGACTGCCGAGCAAACCAAGGTGAGTTCACACCCTTTACAAAGCATGGGATTCCCTGGGTTGGGAACGGGGTTAAGGAACGTGGTTCCTCGTCTACCTTGGGTAGGACGTCAGTGGTTCAGGAATGTGATTCCTCGTCCGGATGGACGGATAAACGTACTAGACTAAAACTCTATCACGAAGTCCCTCCTTTTTGTATCGACTAATCGCCGGGCCAATGGCGAGCGGGTCATTAGTTAGATAGCGCTATTTAGGTCTGACAAGCCTCACACCGTGCCGCAGAGGACGGGCGTGAACTAATGGATCTGGGGCACGTCAATGATGATAGACATTGATGTTTTCAGGGCACATAAACATGACTACAGTCAGCAATCGATACGGTAACGAGTCTAGTATACACATGGGGTAGCCCCCACGGCTGGAGAGCCAGATGATGTACATGGGGTAGCCCCCCACGGCCGAAATGCCTGATAACTACATGGGGTAGCCCCCACGGCCGGAGTGCCGGAGTAACTGGGAACGAACTGGTCACGTTTTTAAAACTATGGGGTAACCCCCACGGCAGGATGCCAGATAAAGTAAACTGTTTTCGAAACAACTAAAACGAACGCCCACCCGTGAACTCACTCAACTAGTTGTTGACTCGTTACTACATGCTTTGCAGGACCATAGGTACTCAGTGGGAGCCTGCATGGAGGAGGATCGTTGTGGGACAGGGATTGCTACAAGACTATGTTAAACTTGAAACTTTTGGAACTTATGTTACAACTTTAAACTTATGCTTCCGCTTACAACTTAAACTTATTTGTTTTGGAACACCAATCGTAGTGGTTAAACTTTTATAATTACTTATATGCTTGTTCAGTATGATTGGTGGCTGGATCCTGGTCAGTCACGCCTCCAAGCGGTAGTACTCCGCAGGTGGGATTTTGGGGGTGTGACAGCTGCTACCGGGCGCCAGCTGTCCGACCAAGGGGAATATCCTCTTGGTCTCCTCTGCTGTGGTCAGGATAGTGGTACACGTGGCACATTGTTATTTGCCCATGTAGGAGAATTAGTACTGCAGTTGTCGGTCTGCCCCCAGATTGTGTCGCAGGTCCACATGGCATCCGATTAATGGTGACACGTGTTGTCCTTTTTGTCTGGAGGAGCATCTTCGGTGCCACCTTGACGCTTTCCAGAAGCTTCTAGAAGCTTCTGGATTCGCTTGCTGATGTAGGCTCCATGTCGGATGAGGAGGATGGTGTGGTCCCTGCCATGTGTGCATGGAATTGGGACCATACCTCTTCAAGTCCCCCCCAGTCCAGTGTGCCTTCTAGTTGAGTTTAGCGTCTAGGAGAGATTTTGGACTCATAAAGGTAGTGGTTTTGTTGTTTGTATTTGTAAGGCGCATGAAGGTGGCTTTGGGAAGTTGAGCCAAAACAGCGCATGGCGCATGATGGCAGCCTTGCAAAGTTGATCCAAAACGGCGCATGGCGCATGATGGCAGCCGTGCAAAGTTGAGCCAAAACGGCGTATGGCGCATGATGGCAGCTTCACTTTTTTGGAGGTTTCTTCCAAGGGAAGTTTCTTTTGTGGGGAATAGGACGACTGACAAGACTGATGTTCCGTCTGAGGTGGCTGTCTTTTCGGAGAGGTGAACAGTTGATTTTTCAGAACCGTCAGGCACGTTTTTCGTCGTCTGTCAGGCGTGTGGCGGCCACGCGCCCTAAATTGGAGGCGACGGTTATTTCTCTCTTCTGACGTGTCAGTTCCCTGGTGGACGTCTCTCTGTCTTCCTGGCGGTCCACTAATGCGATGGGTATAAATATCAGGCGGTTATCATCTTCCAACACTTCTTCCAATTTCAAACTCCTCTTTTTCTCTCTTCATCCTCCACCGATTTCTTCTTTCTCTTCTCCATTTCTCTTCCCTAATCATGTCTACCAGTGCAAAGCCAACTACTAAGAAGAGGAAGTATAAGCCAAGGAATCCTCCTGGTCCAGATCGGGCAGAGATAAACTGGAAAGGAGAAGAATTTCAAAATCTTGTTCGAGATCTTGGTTTCCGTTCTGAATGGGGTGCTCAGTTTCCGACCCCTAATTCTACTGCCTTGGATGCCCCTCCGGGATATGTGACGTTATATGCCGATTTCTTATGGGAAGGCAACTTTCGTCTTCCGATGACGAAATTCACCAGAGAAGTGTTGACGAACTATGGATTGCATATCTCACAAATAAACGCTCTAGGGTTGCCAAGAGTTACCCATTTCGAGTTCATATGTAGGGCTAACCTTATTGAGCCAACTTTTGAAAAGTTTAATGTGTTCTATTTCGTCAGTTATACCAGTGGAAACATAAGTTTTTCTACATTCATCTTGTGGTCATCCCCATTGATATGCATTACAGGGCCGAGAGTGAGGGGGTTCCTCGTGTGAATGTTTCGATGGACTTTACCGAACAAGAGTGGTATAAAGTTTTCACCCGGAAGGTTACCCCTATCATTCAGCTTGAAGAGAGGGCTTTGGTGGCAGCCGGGATGAGTATGTTGTGGGCTCCTCAAAACCCTAGGGGTTTTCTAATTTATGGCTATCAAGGGAAAGGTATTACTGTTATTGATTTCCTTGATTTTCTCTTTATTTTTGTTATGTGTCCCTTCATATCTTCCTGTGTTTTGCAGCAGGGTATAGTTTAATGAATATTTTCGATCCAAAGGCCGGTGGTGCCATGGTTGTTGCTGCGTTGCCTGAAGGGAAACCTTTGTGGGTTGACCAGATAAGGAATAATTTCTTGCACAATACAAGGAAAGCCTGGCCACTTATGCCTATACTGTTTTAGGTGAAGACGATGGGGATAATATTGATGATGATATTACCGTTGATCCTACTCCAGCTCGAGGGGGGGTTATCATCCTTTCGAGTGAGGAGTCTGATGAATCACATCAAGATCTAATCCACCGTTCCGCGCGTGCAGGTCCGCAACGAGGGACTATTGATGAGCCTGTCGCTAACGATGTTGAGACTCTGGTTGGTACTGCTGAACAGTTAGAAGCCAGGAAAAAGAGGAAAAAAGATAATACGGAAGAAAAGAAGGTTGAGGAACCCGTGGCTGAGGCACCTCGTAAGTGACCTTCTAACTTCTCTTCCCTGGACTATGTTGTCGTATCTGACACGCTATCTGGTTTAGACGCAAGAATAAAGTGGTCAGAGTCTGACCCTGATGATGATGCTACTTTGACTGAAATGATGAAGAAGAAAAAGCTACTTGAGGATAAGAAGAAAGAGCTTGACGCGCAAGCTGCTGCTGCCCTTTCTGAGAAGAAATCTAAGTTACAAAAGGAAACTACCGCTGAACCATCCGAGTCAGAGATTGACTTGGGTGTGTTTAGTGCGAAGGCTGGTAATACACTAGAAAAAAATGTTTAAGTCTTCTGGTTCTCGAGGTACGACTTCTTTCGTTTGTGCATTGCATACTTTCTTCCCTTTGACTATTTATATTTAATTTGTAGCAGCTCCCAAGCCTGGCAAGGGTGTGCGCAAGGTTGACATTTCCAAGATTACCCCTCCTGCTTCTCCTCCTTCCAGAACCTTTGGTTTAACTCCTCCACGCCCTAACCCGAGGGGAAAGTGGAAGGAGGATGATGTTGAGGTTGAGCAGGTTAGAGAAGATGTTGGTGCTGGAGCTGGTGGAAGTGGAGCTCGTGTTGAGGGTGTTGAGAATGAGGTGGACTCGAGTGAAGGTACTCCTCGTGCCACCATTTATACCAAGCGTGTGCAGGGTTCCGGAGGGGGTGGTGCGTCCGGGACTCGCCAAAGCCCTGAATTTCAACATGTTCACGGTGGGTCCTGGACCACCCATAACCCTGCTTGTGACGATCTTCCCCACGCACCCCACTGGACCATGACTCAGGGCTCTAGAATGTGTGACATTGTCAACTGTCGCGAATTCTACTCTTTGTCCCTCCCCCAGGCTGAAATGATGTTCCAGAAAAATCGCCATCGAATGGATCTTTTGGATGATCATATCCATTCTGGTGTTAATTTTTCCGCTACATGTCAAGAGATTGTAAGGGAGTGGTAGTTGATGGGAGAGGATACGCTGGAGTTTGAAGCTGCCAAGAAGGAGTTGGCTGAAGAGAGGGAACAGTTTAATGCCGAGAAGAAGGGTTTGGCATGGAGGGTTGCGGATGCGGAGGATAAACTTGCCAAGGAGAAACTGTTTAATGCTAATAAACAGAAAGAAAGGGAGACTGCTTGCAAGCGGACCAACCGTGAGATGTAAACCGCTCGTGATCAGATAGTTAAGTTGAGAGGCGAGAAAACAAAGATAAGTGATGAAGCTGAACAAGAGCGTGTCTTGTATCAAAAAAGAGAAAACGAATACATCCAACGGATTGCCAAGCTGGAACAAATTATTGCTGAAAAATCTGTGGAAAGCCAGGCTTCCGAGATCATAGCAGAAGAGGCCAATGCTGATTGCAAGTGGTTACTTGCACGTGGCGCTCCTTTGGTATGTTTTCTTTCGCTTTTTCGATGTATTCCTCTTTATTTCTTATTTTGTATGCTCATTTTGTTTTCTGCAGATTGCTGATCGCATTGTAAAGTCTGATGAGCTGGCCAAATATATGTTCGAGCTTGGTGAGGCTGCCTATGATAATGGTCGCAAGGATGGTTATGGCGAAGGAAGGGCGGCTGCTGAGGCTAAGGAGAAGGTGGATCATTTTGATCTGTATAAAACTGATTGTGCAGCCCGTTATGCCGAGAAACGCCAAGAATATGAATTCCTTGAATTTGCGATTGTTAAAGCTATTGGGAAGCTATCCCGAAAGACTGATGGTGTTGAGTTGTTAAAGAAAGCTCTTGGCGACCAGGACCCTGAAGCTGAGGATGCTGGTCCCAGTCGTCAAGGTTGATGATTTCTGGCTTGCATGTCGCGTATAGGCCTGCTCGCCTTGTAATTTCTAAAAAATTATCTTGCATTTCTGAACAATTTTACTTTAACAGTCCTGTAGTTGGTGATACATTTTTAACATCTTTTGATATATGTGATGCTAATTGTAGGTTGTTAGTTTTGTTACTGTGAATTTGTTTCTGTTGCAATGTGTGCATGTGTTTAATTGCTTTGATTAGGTATTGCGAATGAATGATGGCTGCGACAGGTTTTATTGTGTTAGTCATCTTAGCTTAACACTGTGATGTATTGGGCTTGGGTGACTTTACAATGTTTTTCCTGCCGTTGTGCTCATAATGTTATTCGCGTATACGAAGTTATCGTTTTAACATGTTATTGTGTTTTGACGACCAGGCTGTGCTCAGCCCTGGAGGTCTACAATGTTTGTTCTACCATGTCTACGATGTTTCGTGTGTAGGTGGGCACGAAGTAGCAATTGACTGACAGGTTTTGGTTGTGTGTACTTGACCCGGCTGTGCACTTAGTCGTGACGAGCCTTGGAGGTCTACCACTTTTTCTGTCGCTGAGCCATTGGTGTTTTCATGTATGCCCAAAGAAATACATGCAGTTGTAACAAAAATTCACAGAAGATAAGAAAGACAACACTTCTTGTATTAAAGATGATTGTGTTGGTTACATGGCCATTCATTACAAGGAAAGATAAAAATTATCGGTTGTCTACATATAGCATTTCCTTAGTTGTTGAGAGTTCCAAGTCCTGGGGACTTCCCTGTTCTCGAGGGTGCGCAACTTTTATGCTCCTTTCCCGAGGACCTTGTCTACGAGGTAAGCTCCCTCCTATTTGGGAGCTAGTTTACCCGGTCTTTCGGCATTGGATGCCTCATTGTCTCTCAGGACGTAATCTCCGGGGTTAAAAGTACAAACTCTAACCTTGCTGTTGTAGTATTTTTTCAGCTTGGTTTTGTATTTTGCCTCGTTGATTGCTGCCATTTCTCTTCTTTCTTTTAGAAGGTCCAGATCCAACCTTCTTTCTTCTTCATTATTGATGGCGTTCATTGACAACATCCTTTGAGATGGCAGACCAATCTCCGCAGGTATCACGGCTTCGGACCCATAGACTAAACTGAACGGTGTTTCATCGTTGCTTGTCTTCGGCATAGTCCTTTGGGCCCACAAGATGCTGGGCAACTCATTAACCCATCCTCTTCGCTGCGTCCCTAGCCTCTCTTTTATACCATCCACGATACTTTTGTTCACTGCTTCAACTTGACCATTTCCTTGTGGGTGTGCCACCGAGGAAAAGGTATGCTCAATGTTCAGCTCCTGGAACCAGTTCTGGAGGTCTTCAGCAGCGAAGTTTGTTCCGTTATCTGTTATGATTCTCAGGGGTAGCCCAAAACGATAAATTATTTGTTCCCAGATGAATCTTCGAACCACTGTAGACGTGGTTGATGCTAGTGCTTTTGCTTCCACCCACTTGGTAAAATAATCTACTGCGACTATGATAAACTTTACCGCTCCTAGGGCTTTCGGAAAAGGACCAACCATGTCTATTCCCCACTGCTGGAACAGCCATGCCGTTGTGACGGGAACTAGTTCATTCTTCGGGCGCATAGTTTTTGGGGCGTGTCTCTGGCAACCGCTGCATTTCCTTAAAACTTTGACTGCGTCCAGGTGCATCCCGGGCTAATAATAGCCCGCGTTCATCACCTTTACTACCAACATTCTTGGGCCTGCGTGAATGCCACAGATGCCTTCGTGTATTTCCCGGATTAAATAGTTTGCATCTTCTGGATCTACGCATCGTAGTAATGGTCCAAGATATGACTTTCTATACAGGATGCCATCAGATATTTGGTAATGTTCAGACTTGTACTGTATCTTTCTTGCTTCAGCTTTGTTCTCAGGCAGAATCCCGGATTGGAGGTGCATGATAATTGGGGTCATCCAGGATGTTGCCCCAAGTTGGATGACGTTTACCTGCCTCAGTTGGACTGATGGGTTGCATAGAACTTCAATGCGCACGTCTTTAGCCAGGTGTTGGAAACTGGTTGATGTGAGTTTGCTCAATGCATATGCTGGCTTGTTTTCACTTCTGTTGATGTGATGCACCTTGTAAGAGTTAAAGCTTTGAAGCAATGTTTTTTCTTGTTCTAGATACAGTGCCATGACGTCTCCCTTGGCATCATACTGACCGTTGATCTGTCCAGCCACGAGCATTGAATCGACGTGCGCTTCTATGTGCTTGACTCCCATCTTGATTTCCAGTCACAATCCGGCAAGAAAAGCTTCATACTCGGCCTCAATTTTTGTGTTTTTGAAGTCTAGCCGTATGGCGTATGTGAATTCGTGCTTTTCCGGACATACTAGCCTTAGTCCTGCACCTGCTCCATCTTCATTAGATGCGCCATCTGTATACAGCAGCTATGGCTCCTCCGAGTATTGTTTTTCTGCCTTCTCCATTGCTTTGCATTCTCTGTCTTTATCGTCAGGTACTTCAGTGAGGAAATCAGCTAGCACCTGACCTTTGATTGCTGGCCTTGGTCTGAAAACCACGTTATCGCCCCCCAACTCGATAGCCCACTTTGCTACTCTTCCGGATATCTCCGGTCTTGCGAGGATGTTGCCGATGTTGTAATTTGTCAGAACATAAATAACATGGTTGGCAAAGTACCTGCGCAATCGCCTGGACGCGTGAAACAGCGCGAGGACCATCTTTTCCATTATGGCGTATCTTGTTTCTGGGTCATTCAAAGTGTGAGATGCGTAATACACTGGCGTTTGCACGCCTTGTCTGTCGACCAGTAGAACTGCTCCTACTGCTTTTTCTTAAGCTGACAAGTACATGACTAGCGGTTCACCTTTCATTAGGGCTGTTAGCGTTGGTAGGCGTATCAGACAGTCTTTCATTTCTAGGAATGCATGTTCAGCTTTTGGAGTCCATTGGAACTGGTTCTTCTTTACGCAGTTGCGAAGGGTTTTGATGAATGGATACGATTTTGCTGCATGGTTGGCAAGGAAACGATTTAATGCTGCTAATCGTCCGGCGAATTTCTGCATTTCTTTTATTGTTGATGGTGAAGGCATCCACTCTATTGCTTGCACTTTCTCGGGATTGACCTTGAATCCATCCTTGGTAACGATGAAACCCAGGATCTTCCCCTCTTCCATTCCGAAGGAGCACTTCGTTGGATTTAACTTGATGTTTACTCCCCGTATCGTATCGAACGTTTTCTGAATGTTCACCAACAACATATTCTCTTCCTTACTCATGATGACCAGGTCATCCATGTAGACTTCGATGTATTTCCCGTTGGCGTCGCTGAATGTTTCGTTCATCAACCTTTGATATGTTGCACCTGCATTCTTTAGACCAAAAGGCATTTTCGTATAACAATACAGCCCTGTTGGTGTGCGAAACGCAGTCTTGTCTTCATCCTGGATAGCCATCTGTACTTGATGGTATCCTTTGTAACAGTCGAGAAAGCATTTCCATTTGAAAGATGCCAATGAATCGATATTCTCGTCAATCTCGGGTAGAGCATAACAATCGCGCGGGCATGCTTTGTTCGAATCCTTGTAATCCACGCACATTCTCCAACCGCCGTTTCCTTTAGGGACCATCACTGGGCTGGCTACCCAGGTTTGATAACGTACTTCTCTAATGATTCCAGCGTTTAGCAGTTCCGTGATTTGTTCTTGCATGGCATCATGCTTTATGTCTCCCAGATGACGTTTCGTATGTACTACTGGCTTGGCGTTTTCAGCGACATTCAGTCTGTGTTCTGCTATATGCCGTGGAACGCCAACCATATCGGCCGATGTCTAGGCGAAAACGTCCATATTCTCGAATAACAACTTCTTAAGTGCTGCGCGCGTGAGTTCTAACATTGCTGGCCCCAAAGTGACAGTCTGCTCCGGATATTTAGTATCCATTTTCAGGTTCTGCGCGCGGTGTGGGTTTGCTTGTTTTTGCTGGTCTGATTTCATCGGTCGCAAGGACCTCTTTGCTTGCATAAATTATGGCTATCCCTGTTTCTGTTGGGAAACCAACGGCTGAGTGTGGCCCTGAACAAATCATGCTGAAATCTCCTTGAGACTCTCTTCCCAACAGGATATCATGCCTTGAGTTTGTTGGTAAAACCATGAATGTGACCTCTTCCGTTCTGGAATTCTTCCCATCTGAGAGTAGCACGGGGAACGATATCTGACCAAGAGGGAGAACGGCCTCGTTGCAGAAACCAGTGAGTGGGTAATCCACTGGCTCTAGGCGCGCTTTGTCTTCTTGGTCCAGTTGATTAAAGCATTGTTCGTAGATGATGTCCACAGTGCTCCCTGTATCTATAAAAATGTAGTCAGTCTGGTAATGACCAAACACCCCAGGAATGATTATGGGTCTCCGTTCCCTTGGACCTCCTTGTACCACCGGGAAAACGACTTGCCTTTCGCGCCAAGAATCATCTTGGGCGCGCTTGTTATAATTTTCCGGGGTCTTCTTGGGCCCCCTTGGATCATGTGTGTTTCTAGCTTTCGAAGCTTCTTGTTATCTGGACCCTCTTCCCTTCTTTGGATTTGGCGGTTGTCTCTTTTTCCTCCTTTGACCAAAAGTGTGAGCTTGCCACCTTTCAGAGCCCGTTCTATCTCTTGCCTCAAACTGATACAGTCATCAGTCAAATGACCCGTATCCTTAGGGAATTCGCAGAAGAGATTTGGGTCTTGTCCCCTCTTATTGCGCATCTTCAAAGGAGGTTTGAATTGATGATTCTCAGTCGACAGGACTTCAGAAGGGGTTTTTGTCATGTGAGTCCATTGTTTCTCTCTGTTTTCTTTTTTTACTTCTTTGCGATGACTGATTTGATTGATTGTTGCGCGCGCGTCCTCGGTTGGTGGACTTCTTTCTCTGTAGCCAGATCCCTTCCAGGGCTGACCCTTGCCCTTTTTGTTGCGTCTGTCATGCTGGCTATAGTTATACTGACGGCTGTCATCGCCGGTCAGTTGTTTGTCGGTTCTTGCGATTGTTTTCGCTGCTTCGATGAAAGTATCCCAATCTTTGGGACCCCCATCTCCTCCTTTAACTCTTTTGATCAGATCATCACATTTTACAACCCTTATGAAGTGTGCGCGCATCATTTTCTCCCCTACATCTTCGATTTCCAGGCACTCCTTGTTGTATCTGGTAATGAAATCTTCAATGCTTTCGTGATCTTTCCTCCAGATGTTCAAGCAATCTGCTGGATCTCTGATGTGCCTGCGCTGCTGGGAGAAATGCGCTAGGAACTTGTGTTGGAAATCCATCTAGGATTTGATCTTTCCTTCAGGCAAACTGTCAAACCACACGCGCGTTGCGACGAAGGTTTGTGCAAACAGATGGCACCAAGTGGGTAATGACCAACCACCAACCAACCTTGCGTCGTTGAAGACTTGGAGATGGTCGTCGGGATCTGTTAGGCCATTGTACTTACCCACATTGTGTGGTAGTTTTGCCTTGTCAATATCAGTTGCTGCGATTTCTCTGATAAACTTCGATCTTTCAGCTATGCCTTCCGGGTGATAGCTTAACGTATAATCATGCTCCGCATTTGGGTTGTACCCCCCGCGCTTGCGGGGCTTGTACGCCTCATGTTCTGGTGGTAATCTGCTGAAGACCGTGTTTTCTTGTTTGTACGTCGTGTCGTCGTCTTCATTGTAACTGTTCCATTCATCATTTATGTTGCGCGGGCCCAAACGGCTGTGTACCGACATCTTTTGATGGTGAGTGTGTTGCACATAGTTACTTTCGGTGTCACCATAGGTATCGCGCATGTCGTGTATGCTTTGTCTTCTTATGTTGGGCGTTTTCTCATGTTGCTGGTTCCGCGCGTGTGTTTGCTGAGGGATCTGGGTACTTGGTGGTTTTTGTGGTGGAGTAACGAAAGCGGATTGATTAGCTTGCGCTTGGAGTAATGCTTGTTGCGCGCTTAGTTGCGCATAGATGAGGTTCAAAGACGCCGTTTGTTTGGCATACCAAGAGGCCAGAGTTTCTCCTTCAGGTAGCCTAAGAGTGCAGAGAAGTTCAACTGCGGCTGAGCCGATGGTGCTGAAGGGCCAGCTCCATGGTTTGGCGTTTGAGCTTCTAGAGTTGGTTGGTTAATTACTCCAGGTGTTGTTTGGAAATTAGCTCCGTTTGTGGTTTGGTTGATAACTCTGGAAGTACTTCCAAAGATATCAGGTATTTCGTTGGTCACTTGTCCTTCTTTGACGGTCCTGTTCCCTTGATGGCTTTGGACGTGAGCAGTGTCCGTAATCAGCTCAAACGAAGAGCTTTCTCCGTCCACGTGAGGAGAAGGGTTTGGTTCAGTCATTTAGAGAGTGTTTTTTGAAGAAAAAGGAGATGAAAATGGTTTGCAAAAGATGCGATGGGTGCCAATGATGAAACACTGGTTAACACTAAGACTAACTAGCTGGGTCGTCTCGTATGTGGGTTCAATCTCCTTCTCTACTCGCCTAAGACTGGAATCCTGCAAAACAGCAACACCGTTAGCTTGTTAAGAGGGGAATATGGGGGTTTCCCTCTTAACCAGGCTCCGGCGTGAGAATAAGTACTGCCCTGAGGAGAAAATAGTGTGTGTTGTAGGTAAAATGTTAGGAGAGCAGAATGTTTAACCTGAATGATGAAAGGTCCTATTTATAGGCAAAGGGTGAAGGAGAGAGGAGAGACCTTGCCAGCTGCTACTGGGCGCCAGCTGTCCGACCAAGGGGAATATCCTCTTGGTCTCCTCTGCTGTGGTCAGGATAGTGGTACACTTGGCGCGCTGTTATCTGCTCATGGAGGAGAATTAGTACTGCAGCTGTCGGTCTGCCCCCAGATTGTGTCGCAGGTCCACATGGCGTCCAATTAATGGTGACACGTGTTGTCCTTTTTGTCTGGAGGAGCATCTTCGATGCCACCTTGACGCTTTCCAGAAGCTTCTAGAAGATTCTGGATTCGCTTGCTGATGTAGGCGCCATGTCGGATGAGGAGGATGGTGTGGTCCCTGCCATGTGTGCATGGAATTGGGACCATACCTCTTCACCAAAGATTGTAACCTCGGTGATCGTTCGGTTTTTAAGCTTATAAGTAACATTAAAGTTCAATAGGGAATGACAAACAACATCAGACAAATTAAAAATGGTTTGGTTTCATACTTTCATTCTATATTGATAACTACGAATTTTTCCTTGTCTTAAGGCTAGGGCTGCAAACAAAATTCGTTATGAGTCGTTCGACAGAAAGTTCATTTATGTTTATTCATTTAATAAATGAACTCCGCTTAGTTAAATGTATGAACATGAATAAATGCCGCATTCATTTATTTATGTTTGTGAACGTTCGGTAACATATTCATTTATTTTCGTTCGTTTGTGTTTGATAGTTCATAAGAATTTTTTATTTTTATATTATATTAAATACTTCAAATTTCTTACTAATCATATATTTCATAAATATTAGTGTATTGTATATTACACATCCTTTAATCAATATTATGTCAAGTATGTTTAGACAATTAGGCCAATACATGTTGGGTGTATCTACGTAATTTTTGTTACGAAAGATGGTGATTTTATTTGATATTTAACATATGTTTGTTTGTGTTCGTTTCTTTTCTTGAATGCTTGTTTGTCTTCGTTGACATTAGTTTGTGCCTGTTACCTAAAATTTATGAATGAACACAAACAAATAGAACCAGGGCCGGCCCAACGTTTTTAGAGACCCTAACATGTCGGGGCCCAATTTAATTGGTATAAAAAAGCAATTGAAATTGACATTTGAGAC
The DNA here is from genome assembly GCF_002127325.2 of Helianthus annuus. NCBI lineage: Eukaryota > Viridiplantae > Streptophyta > Magnoliopsida > Asterales > Asteraceae > Helianthus > Helianthus annuus. The sequence goes on from NC_035445.2 coordinate 70,016,369, forward strand.
ACTGAATACTGAATAATCATAGTGATGCTTTTTCCTAATATCGACCCTGATTTCTCCCAATGCGCAATCAGTTTCATATGGGTTACTCAAAATACACCACTTGTAACGAGGGTTGATGTGTTGTGTCGCTGCTTTTGAATTCTGGAATGAGCGTGCGCTGACAGTATAGACTCTTGGAGTAAAATCCTAAATATTGGGCCTAGAAACATTGTTTAAATGGGCCAAAGGAAAGTCTAATATATGAGAAAAATTTAGAGACTCTTATTTTTTGATGGCCCTAGACCTTAGCCTAGGTTGAGAAGACTAACGGGCCGACCATGGATAGAACATGTTCATTTCCTTAATGAACTAACACGGATACTTCGATAAATGTTTATGAACACATTTATAAGGCTTGAAAATTTAATTTAGTTAACGACTTGACATCAATTTATCATGTTGGTTTATGTAACTTTAGCTAACCCACTATGCCATGGCCCATTAAACACAAGTGTAATATTCAAAAATTTGAAATCAAAATCGTAACATGAGCTTACCAAAGAAACATGTATAATTATGCCTAATTATACAGAGTTAATAGTTCTTAGGTGTTAATTAGAAACATATTGTGCGATTGTAACTTCTTTCTTTTTTCATAAGGGACATCAAAAATTAATTAAAATAATGACATCATCGATACAACGTAATATCAGCTATATTTGCTTTTTTATAAGAAACCATACTGATATTGATTTTTAAAATAAAAAATATAAGAAAAAATTGTTTGTAGTTTTGTTATTGTTTTCTTTATTATTTGGAGAGGAAAAAGAGAAGTGGTTAGAAGTGGGCCGAGTGGGCCAACGATGATGGTAACAGACTAATAGTAGTAATTGTCACTAAAAAGGAGGGTGAAGAAAAGATTTATCGATTTAAAAAAAAAAAAGCGAAGTGGTGGTGTCGACAACCCCCATCTATTGAAAGAAGATGCATCTATAGTAGATCTGGAAATGACCGGTTGTCTCGGTCAACTTACATTGTCGATTTACTTTTATACGTGTGTAATTAGGGTTAACAAAAGAAGTCGCATTTGTTCAGAAAACCTGACATTCTGAGAAATGTAATTGGACAGGTAATAAGGCATTAGGCTTCATCTAAGATTAATTTTATAATTTTTCCTAGATTTAATACATGTACGATATTAGATAATACTTTCAGTTAAAAAAAAAAGAAAACAAATTGATACAATACTAAATAGTAGAGTAAGTATGGTGAAAACAATTATTTTTAAGGTATGTTTAGTACTTTGTAATATTCCAATGGGGTGGTGGTCTATTAAGAAATGCAAAGCCTTTAAAACACATAGGTTGAGAAGGGGAAGGTCTTGAGTTCAAATCCCACAGACAACAGGGAATTAAAGAACTTGACCGTTCAAAAAAAATTTTCCAAACTTCCTAAAAAGAACCAACACGCGAGACATGTGGAAACGTGTTACCCATTTTGGTTTCTAGATAAATAAAGGAGTAACATCAAATACAAATCATATTTTGTATACAAATCGTAAAAACCATTTAAAAAGTGTCATGTGACATCCAACAAATTATAGAGAAATGGTAAAATAATAATCTAAATAATATCAATTATATTGAATTCTCTATAATTATGCTAACAAACAATTAATTTTTTATTTGGATCTTCCTTTTATTTTCAATGTATTGATATAATTTTCATAAAGAAATGTGCTGATATCATTCACATATGGGCCAAATCAATTATCTTGATTAATTTTCATGTGCTAATATAATTCAAAAGTGCTACTTTTATATTTGTATTATTTTAGTATGTGCTAATTTAACTTTTTTTTTAAATGCTAGAATTTGTTCTCACGATTTGTATAATAAATATGGTTTGTATCGTAACCAACCTCTATAAATAAAATCTAAACATTTGACCACAAGTCAAGTCAAGTTTTTCAACGTGGGTTTACTTAAAGTTTGCAATATAAAACGAGTATATTTTGCAAATAGAGTAATCTGTCATTTTAGTCCCTGAGGTTTGATCACTTTTTTACTTTAGTCCAAAACTCAAATCTTTTGCATCTGGGTTTTTGTGGTTTCATTTTATTACCATTTTAGTACAAAAGTGAAATCAATTCATATTTATTTTATAAAATCTTGCTATTTTGTCCTTTTACTCAGGGACAAAATAGTTATTTCATTTTTATTTTATTTAAAGCTTTTATTATAAAGTGACTATTTATGTAAATAGGTTCAAGATTTGGACCAAAATAAAAAATGTATATGTTTTTAAACAAAACCTGCGACACCTTGTTTCAGAATTCAGGAGTTCCAACAGTCGGTCAAAGAATTGAAAGAAAAAAACCGAAGAGCTGAAAGAAGGGGTGAAAGTTAGGTCTTGTACATTTTAGTTGTTTATAGGCTGAGCAGTGGCATCTTTAAGAATTCATGTACCCTCTTTGAGCTCGAAAAATGTGCCTATATGCTTGAGACTTCACCAATTCTTCCGCTCGTTTCCTTTTTTGACGTTTTTGCCATCCGGATGCTTGTTTAGGAGCCATTAACGCCTAAAACATCAGTGTTGTAAAAATCGCAACTAGGCGGCGATTAATCGCTAGTCAGCCAGTAACTGAGTAATTTTTCGTTAGTCAGCCTATTAATCGCTAGTCGGGACTAGTCGGCCAGCCAAAAATAGGTGATTCCGGCTAGATTCCTGCAAAAACCTCTAAATTCCGGACAGTTTCCTACCAAACCATGTGAGTTCCAACAATTAATCTTCTATACTTAAAAAATGAGTTGAGTAAGAGTTAAAATCTAGCTACTTAAAATATTTAACTATAAAAATATGTATATGTATACATAAAACTGAAAATTGCATATAAAAAACCCGATCCGATTAATCCCGAGTAGTCACTAGTCCCCACCTCACTGGCCGACTATCGACTAGCGAGTTCTCCAACCTTGCTAAAAATAATAATCGATGTTCACTTAACAAGATACGGGCTCAATCAACAATTAACAATCACAAAAATTAACAACAATTAACCGACTAACAACAATCAACAATCAGAATCTGATGTTAACAAACAGTTAACAATCACAACAATATCATCAAGTATCAGAATGATCAAGTATAATCTGATGACAAATAACAATAACAACAATTATCGAACCTTTTAACTTCATGATGAAAACAACCAGCAAATCAAACAGTGAAACAATTATGAACATATGAAATCAAACATTCAAATAGTGAAACAATTACCGAATTACGCACTGTGTCGTCGAGTTCTGAACTACGATGTTCGTTCTGTCTTCTCACTTCTGTGTTGTCGTTCAATGAATCAATGGCAGCCCTGCAATTCCTTCTGTCGTTCGGTGTTTCCAAATCCAATTGTCGTTTCAGTTTCCGTGTTTTTTTATTTTTTATGTTTTAAAATCTTATTAGTATTGGGTTGGGCCCAATAAACCTAATGTATTTGGGCTAAATTATAAAACATAAAAAAGTATTTGATAATGAGCCTCTATATTGGATTTGGTATGTATTTACACTTTTTTTTTAAATCCCGTGCCCCTCGAAATCGCGGGCCTTTTGCGGAAGTCCTCCCGGCACACCATTAAAGCCGCCCCTGAGGCTGAGACATACCGTTGTATGTCAAAGCTGGACCGACGCTTCTATCGAAGGTCTTGAGATGATGAAACTGACGAATGCAGAACGAAGCAGACAACTGAGCAACTTTACAAGCACATAGATGGCACATGGACGGAAGCTGAAGCTACAACAAAGAAGGTTCCATTCTGTTTACTTTTTTAGTTTCTTTAGTATCTTGCTAATTTCTTGCTAGTTGTGGTGGCAGTGACGGTAGTGGTGGTGAAGCTATGAGAGTGTTGCGGGTTTTTGTTTAAAAACATAATTTTTTTATTTTGGTCCAAAACTTAAACCTATTTACACAAATAGTCCCTTTAATAAAAGCTTTAAATAAAATAAAAATAAAATGACCATTTTGCCCCTGAGGGAAAGAAAAAATAGTAGGATTTTATAAAATAAATATGATCTGATTTCACTTTTGAACCAAAATGGCAACAAAACTGAAACCACAGGGACCCAGATGTAAACGGTTTGAGTTTTGGACTAAAGTGACAAAAATGACTAAACATCAGGGACCAAAATGGCAGTTTACTCTTTCAAATATCATTATATTACTTAGATTAACCAATTCTATACATGTATCGTTTTCGGTATACGCATATAATGTATATATGTGTGAGTTCTCGGGGGTCAAAAGTTAAAGTGCACTAATTTTAACGTTATTTTACTAATTTTGTGAAAATAACGTTAAAAGCGACGGACGGTTAATCATGTATCATGTGGTGACGTTGATAGCGGAAAGACAAGGGGTACATGCACTAATCGCCATCTGTCCCAATTGTTGAGTGTTATGTGCCTTATGTCCTAAGCTTGATACAAAACTACTATCGAGTCAGGGGTCTCACTGAAAGTAATCTTTCTATTTCTTCGGGGTAGTGGTAAGGCTATCTACATCTTACCCTTCTCATACCCTACCTTATCTTTTTTATTGATGGGATTTACCGAGTATGATGATTCTGATCAGATTAACCAATTCTATAATTTTAAGATATTAGTGACTATCTAAAATGTTATAAGCACCCTAGTATATTTTCAAAGTTTCTTGATTTATTCGTCTCATTACACTTCAGTAAAATTATAACATTAGCAATTTACTTAGTAAATAATAAAAAAAAAGAACAAAAATAAATTTAATTGAACATAAACGAGTCCATGTTTCAAATTCTCAATGAGCATGTTCATAATATAAAGTCACCAAAACTTTTATGACACATAGAAAAAATCATCAAACAACTAATCCTTTACCTAAAAGATTGATTGTAACCAATTAAATTAGTTAAAATATAAAGACAAATAAAAGAAAACTCCTTTGTTGAAAAGCCATATTCATTCAACGAATAAAGGTGTGCACCACATAAGGCTTTATGGAAAATGTACATGGGTTATAGTCATAGGAAGCTAGAGGATTAACCACCATTCCACCAAGCTTACTGATTTGACCTCATCGGTGTAAAACACAATGTTGTTGATTGATTATTTGTTTCAAACTGAAGGGGTATGGTTTTAAAAACTTGCACCGACTAATCAGGTTGCGTGTGGGGCCATACTTCTACCATGCTAATCTGGCAACTTTCTCAACCTCGTGCCAACTAATCAGCTGAAACTTAGGTCGCGCGAGGTCTAAGCAAATACAAGGCCAGATTTCACCACTTAGTTTTCTGGATGAAAACCCTCACTTCCTGGACCTTGCGCCGGCTACATGGGTTTTCCCCAGGGGTCGCGTGAAGGACAGAAGCGCAGGTCATCCTAGGACAAGTACCAAAGGTATAGGTGGCGGAGTAGTGGACCAATTAGCGTCCGACAGGCTGTATCCGATCGTGCTCCACGATTAACAATCGTACAGGACACAAGAAGGTACACAAGGATGCATACGTGGCACCAATCAGCGTGCACCGACATCTGCTCCACGATCTCCATCCATCCGCTGATGACAGGAAGACAACAAGGACAACAATCAAGACACGTGGACCCATTCAACGTGTGCCATCTCTACCTTCACCTAGAAGTACTACCGGTCGTTGCAGAGGGGACAAGACGGATATTCCTTGTTGTCGACTCCAGGCCCAAGGCCCATCAACCCATTTCCTTCCTCACTACTCCGCAGTGGCGGAGCCAGCCCATTAACTTAGGGGTAGCCCGGATTTTTTTATTTTGGGTCTTGGGCTAACTTTATCAATTATATTTTGGGCCTCTTTTCAATTCTTTTATTGTTAAGAGTTAATTACATAGTTAGTCCCTGTGGTTTGCATAAAATAACATACTTATATACTAATAGTTTAAAATCACCTTCTAGGGTATTAACTTTTCATTTTGTAACGTTTGGAGGTATTAGCTTCTAGGGTATTAACATAGTTAATCCCTATGGTTTGCACAAAATAACATACTTAGGTACTAATAAAATGTGATTTTAAGCCTACAAATAACGTTAATACCCTCAAATGTTACAAAATGAAAAGTTAATACCCTAGAATGTGATTTTAAACTATTAGTACCTAAGTATGTTACTTTGTGCAAACCACAAGGACTAACTATGTAATTAACTCTATTGTTAATTTGGGCTTATTTTATCATTCGGGCTTAATTATTCTACAAGTTTTCGGGTTGTAAAATGTTTGGTTTTATAAGTATAATTGGATTTTACTAAAATCAAGTATCCTATTTTTTGGTTAGGGGTATCAACGTATTTTTTAAGGGTATCCTTTGTATAAAACCAAAAAAATAAAATAAAAAATAACACTAAGAATACGGGTGAAGGGGTATGGTCCCAGATCTCGCGTCAGCATCGATCGCGAGTGACCATTACCCTTATCAAAACCCCCATTAGCTAACAACCTACTTATGTCCGTGCGGGAACGCATCGACACAGTGGTTGAATCCAATCTGTCCAGTGATGGAGGAGGACTTACCTGGAATATGAGAACGGTAGAGTGATGCGGCATAGCATCACATCTGGTGTATGAAAACGGAAGTATTCACAGCGATGCGGCCTGGCACCGCGTCCAGTGAACACTTCTATCAATACAAGGAAGCTGGACAACAGCAACAGTCACCACAGGCGACGATGCGGCTGGCACCGCGTCTCGCGTATTTCTTGATCACAAGCAAGGGACGCGGTAACATCAAATGTTACCGCAGGCAGCGATGCGGCTCGCACCGCATCCTATACGCCCAACAAGTGGGACTGACACCACAGTGCAAGTAGCACCAATGACAGTCATCTGTCAGGGCTACGTAAGTAACAGACTGACGTGGCGTAACCTCCACACCCGACAAGCCTGACACACCTGCAAAGGTGCAGCACGTCGTCAGTCTGTCCATCATCCTCCTCCTTCACTCCTCGGCTATAAATACCAACCCCAAACCAGGTTTGAGGTATCTCTTCACAACTCTCTCACTACTACTACTATCATACATTGCTTCCCAAGCAGATTACTGATTCTCACGCCGGAGAGTGGTAACAAGGAGCACCCCCCCACCCCATCATCCTTGTTACGAGTCACGGTTTGTTTCCTTGTGCAGGAGATCAACCCACTGGTGATCCAGCCAGCGATCCTCGAGAGGAAGGGATTAACCCTTCTTGACGAGATCAGTGAGTTAACCCTGCCCAGTTAACCATTGTTTCATCGTTGGCGCCCACCGCTACTCTTAGCACTTTTTAAACCATCCTTTTCCCTCTCACAAGATCATGACTGATCACCAAAACAACACTGGGGATAACCAAAATCCCACAAACCTAGGTCCGGTAGGGGTCAATCCCTCAACCTCGCAACCCGGACACATCGGCACGTCGACGCAAAGGGGCCCATCCCTTACATTCGGACATGACTTATCACAGTACGCATCTGTGATCCCACCAGGCATGGACCTTCATACCTGGTATGACCAGCAGGCAGCCCTGCTGACTGCAACATACAACCGCGCTTGTGCGGAAGCGCAAATACAAGCTGGGCCTACCCCAGCACCGCACACCCCTGCCGATCGTATTCTACACTACGAAGGCAGGGTACATTCACGTCCAGCTTCGAGAAGCAGACGTGAAGACCGCGGATCATCTTACTGTGAGGTCCGCACAATAAACGAGGACGATTCCTCGTACGGGTCCCACACCAGGGGACCAGTGCATACCCGCCTAGGTCCTTACAGCGAGGACATGCGACGGTCCGCATCCCGACACGGCTCAGGAATTCAGAGCCGGTTGGGCCCACAGCCATACACCGAAGGGTATGGTCGTACCGACCCGGACGACCATACATATTGCGGGGATTCGCATGACACCAGCAGCAGACCGGGAGGACGCAACTATGTCCCTCCCACTCATCCCCGCAATACATACCTCAGGGCTGCAAAGCGCCCTGAGAATCAACCCTACAGGCCAAAGGCTGCGGCCGAAAATTCCAAATTCGCCCCGCGGATTGCACAAGCCCATGTCACCACAACAAAATTCCCATTCAATGTTGGGAAGTACAGTGGATCGACCGACCCGGACGACCACATGAACATTTTTATGGGTGCAGGATGCAACGGCCTGTGGGATGAACCCACTTGGTGTAATTTTTTCCCCAGACCCTCACGGGCCTGGCCAGGGCATGGTTCGATTCTTTGCCAGTGGGATCACTGGCCTCATTCGAGGACTTGCATGCAAAATTCCTCGCTCATTTCAGCCAGCAACGACGTCACGTACGTGATTCGTTGGACGTTATGGATATCTGGCGCAGGGACGACGAATCTCTGGAAGCATTCGTCGTCCGGTACAATAAAGAGTGCCTAGAGATAGATGACGTGCAAGACCAAATGGCACGGAACCATTTCATCAAGGCCGTCAGGGACAGGCAGATGGTTATGACCATCTCTGGCAAGGAGGGCTTGCCTAAAAAATGGGAAGATGTCATGGCCGCGGTCAAGACATACGCCCAGACGCAGCGGTCACTCGAACCGCATATGGCAAAGGCACAGCCCCAAGCCGAAACCTCCCACCAAGGGTCCAAGCGTAACAATAAACGCAACCGGGACGTTGGAAATCGCGATATTTCCAAACCATACTTCCCGCAGACCAACCCGTTTGACCCAAGGAACTACAACCCCCAACGGGACAACCGGGCACCAAAGAAGGATTCTCGGGACCGCAACTGGACCGAGATCACTGTCTCGCCAAGCGAAGTCCTTCTTACGGACGCACAGCTCTTGCGACCGGCCCAACCAATGAAGTCCAAGAAAAATCAAGATCTCACACTCTATTGTGAGTACCACAAGGACTCGGGCCACACCACAAACAACTGCATCAGTCTCCGGCTGGAGATTGAGCGAGCCTTAAAAGAAGGGAAACTGCAACATCTTTTGCCAGGTGGACAAAAACCCACCAAGCGCATCACCCCTCATGGCGAAGGCACCTCCTCAGGGAAGAAGACCATGCACGTGGCCTCCACCCACATGATCAACGGAGGTAAAGGTAGGCCGCACAAAGCGGCGAGAAGGCCGGACAATGACTGGAAAGATGAGGAAGTCGTCTTTCCAAAAGTCCGAGGCGGACCGCGCGACAGGCGCGCTGTCGTTATTACAGGCCAACTGGCGCATTACTGCACCGAGCGTCTATTCATCGACCCGGGCAGTACTTCTGATATAATCTACGGACAATGCTTCAACCAGTTCGACCAGGAGGACAAAGATCGGTTGCAAGCAATAGATTACCCGTTGGCCGGGTTCGCAGGGGAAACTGTCTTTCCCCTGGGCCAGATAACTTTTCCTGTGCGTCTTACCAGCGGAAGGCACACAAGAACAGAAGAGGTAAACTTTATGGTTTTACCTCACACCTCCAGATATGACGTACTCCTTGGGAGGGAATCCCAAGGCGATTTCAATATGATTACGTCCGTCCCCCACTTTGCTGTCGGTTTCCCAACCGAATCGGGGATCGCGATAATCTACGCACGCAGAGACGTCATGATGTCGGACAAAATAAGTCCGACCAAGGTCGCAAGGCCCACCCCCAGCAACCAACCAGGAAAATGGGTTCTCAACGCGAGATACCCAGAACAAAAGGTTACATTGGGTCACGCCTTGTCCCCGACCACCAAAGCGCAGCTGAAGCAGCTTCTCTTCCAGAACCAAGACATTTTCGCGTGGACACCCGCAGACATGACAGGGGTCCCACGTGATATCGCGCAACATAACTTGAATACCTTGCCAGGTATCAAGCCGGTGATCCAAGGCCAACGCCACCTTGGATCCGCTAAAAACCAGGCGATGCAAGAGCAGGTGGAAGAACTGCTCTCCGCAGGCATCCTGCGGGAAGTTAAATACCAGACTTGGTTATCTAACCCAGTCATGGTAGAGAAACCATCCGGGGGCTGGCGCATGTGCGTCGATAACAAGGACCTCAACAAAGCCTATCCCAAGGATTGTTACGCACTTCCAGAAATCGACATAAAAGTCGATAATCTCGCACCATTCAGATGGATGTGTTTCCTCGATTGCTACAAAGGTTACCACCAGGTACAAATGGCAATCGAGGATGAAGACAAAACGGCATTCCGCATTCCTACCGGGAATTACTGTTATACAAAAATGCCGTTTGGGTTGCGCAACGCGGGCGCAACCTACCAAAAACTGATGAACGACACTTTCCGCGGGCAAATAAGCAAAAGTGTCGAAATCTACATGGACGACCTAGTCGTCATGAGCATGGAGGAAGATACCATGCTAACAGATATTGAAAGAACATTCCAGACTATGCGAAGCGTCAACATAAAGCTCAATCCAGGGAAATGCTCGTTTTGAATGGAAGAAGGCAAATTCCTTGGGTTCATCGTGACTAAAGATGGATTCAAGGTAAACCCGGAGAAAGTTCAGGCGATCGAGCGCATGCCATCGCCTTCAACGATGAAAGATATGCAACGACTGGCCGGCAAGCTAGCCGCACTCAACAGATTCTTAGCCAACCATGCAGCTAAGTCTTACCCTTTCATCAAGACCCTGCGGAACTGTTTAAAGAAGGAACTATTCCAGTGGACCGCAGAGGCTGAGAACGCTTTCCGAGAAATGAAGGAGTGTTTGATACAACTCCCAACTTTAACCGCACCACGCAAGGATGAACCACTCATATTGTACCTATCTGCCGCGGACAACGCGGTAGGTGCGGTGTTGATAGTGGAGCGGGAGGGGGTTCAAACACCCATCTATTACATCAGCAAGATGCTCAACAACCCAGAGACAAGATATTCAATAATGGAGAAGTTGGTATTAGCATTGGTGCACGCTTCAAGACGGTTGTGACGCTACTTCGCAAATCATGTCATCACAGTGCTAACCAATTACAGGATCGGCCCGATCCTATCCAAACCTGACATCTCTGGGAGATTAGCAAAATGGGCAATAGAGCTGGGCGCGCACACGTTGAACTATAAACCGCGCCCCGCGATTAAAGGCCAAATCTTAGCTGATTTCGCCGCCGAAGTACCGGTGAATCGCATCCAAGAATGCAAAGAAGCACAAAACCCTACACCAACACCATCTTCCTCAGAAACATGGGCACTATTTACCGATAGTGCCTCCAACGAAGAAGGTGCAGGCGCAGGTCTGCGACTCGTCAGCCCCGATGGTCAAGAACTTACATATGCAATCCGCCTCGATTTTAAAAGCACAAACAACGAGGCAGAATATGAAGCTCTATTGGCAGGGCTACGTTTAGCAGTTAAGCTCGGCGTACAACATCTGGAAGCACACGTCGACTCTTTGTTAGTTGCGGGACAAATACGCGATGACTATGCCACAAAGGGGGATATTATGATCCTCTACCTCGAGCAAGCCCTACAACTAACATCAAAATTCACTTCATTCAATATCCGACATATCAACAGAAGTGAAAACAAATCCGCAGATGCACTATCAAAACTTGCACCAGCTTCCAACACCTAGCAAAGGAGATACGCATCGAAATCCTGCAGAACCCTTCGGTACCCCTGCGCCAGGTCAATGTCATCCAATACGGCATAACATCTTGGATGACACCAATTATTGCATATTTGCAATCAGGTGTGACTCCCGAAAGCAAGTCAGAAGCACGCAAGTTGCAATACAAAGCGTGCCATTATCAAATGGGAGACGGTATTTTATACCGAAAATCATACCTAGGGCCACTCCTACGATGCGTCAACCCCCAGGATGCCACATACCTCATCAGAGAGATACACGAGGGTATGTGCGGCATACACGCAGGACCACGCATGGTAGTGGCCAAAATCATGAATGCTGGGTATTACTGGCTCGGCGTGCACCTGGACGCCGTCAAAGAGTTGCGCAAATGTATCAACTGTCAACGACATGCTCCAAAAACTTTGCGCCCCAAGAACAACCTGGTCCCGGTCACCACCGCATGGCCCTTTCAGAAATGGCAATCGACGTTGTGGGACCTTTCCCTAACGCACCAGGTGCGGTCAAATTTATCTTCGTAGCGGTTGATTACTTCACAAAATGGGTAGAGGCAAAAACGCTCGCCTCGACCACTGCTATGATAACAAGAAAATTCATATGGGAACACATCATCTGCCGTTTTGGTCTACCAATGTGCATCGTCACCGATAACGGCACCAACTATGCTGCCGACGAATTCCAAAAATGGCTAGAAGAACTGCATATTGAGCACAAATTCTCATCAGTGGCACACCCGCAAGGGAATGGCCAAGTCGAGCGTATCAATAAAAGTCTAGTCGAAGGCATTAAAGCACGGTTGGGAACAGCCAGACGTGGTTGGGTTGATGAACTCCCAAGTATCTTATGGGCTCACCGTACAAGCCCAAAAACGAGCAATGGGGAAACACCCTTCAGCCTAGTCTATGGTTCAGAAGCGGTGATCCCCGCGGAAGTAGGCCTCCCCTCACCCAGAATGTTGTCTATTGAAAAAATGGACAACGATACGGAACGCAGGATTGACTTGGACCTCTTGGAAGAAAGGCGCGAAAACGCTGCCATCAACGAGGCCGAATACAAATCCAAACTTGAAAAGTACTACAACTCACGCGTCCGCGTTTGTACTTTCAATCCAGGAGACTACGTCCTACGGACAATGAAGCATCTAATGCTGAGCGCCCAGGAAAACTTGCCCCCAAGTGGGAAGGACCCTACCTCATCAAAGAGGTCTTGGGGAAAGGCACGTATAAATTACAAACGTTAGAAGGCGAACCTATCGCACGAACATGGAATGCACAACAGCTTCGACGCTGCTATATGTAAGCCATGTTCTTACATTTTCTATGTAACCTATCGGGCCGTAGGCCATTTGCAAATAAATAAATGAGCAATTTAATACAACATTGTTTGTTACTACTATTACAAATGCGTGTTCCACTTTGCGGTATCCGCAAAAACAGATTGGCAAAATCTTCATTCGCGATACCCACACAAAGTGATAACCACACACAAATATTGTAATAAGCCAGCAAAAGGCATAATGTTAAGCGTCTATCCGGCCGGACAGACAAGTTTTTATTAACCTTAACACAATTCCTGAACCTTGATAAGGTAAACAATGGAATTGACGCATACTCATACGACAGCAGTATGGAGTATACTCGACCCCATTCACAATGGGTAGAGTCCCGCATATACACGTTCAAACATGCAAGAAATTAAAACACTTGTACAAACTGAACAACAAACTTTATATTCAAAAAATTCAAGCACCCACGCGGTGCTCAATGGATTTACATGAAGTTTCCAACATACACAAGGAAAACAAAAAAGGGGCACACTGGCCAACCTAAACCCTGTTTTGTACCGCTGGTTCCCGCATCATCTCGAGCACCACCAGCAGGATCTTCCTCTTCCGCATCGGCATAGAGCATCCGCAACCGGTCTACATAATCGGCGGCCTCTAAACATTCGTCCAGCTTCTCCACGCAAGAGAGAGACGTATCATAAAAAGATGCAACGACCGCATTAAGAAGCGCTTCGGTATCCACACCATGGAACCCGGACCGTTGATCAGTATAGCCGCCCTTAGACATAACGTTCATGTGACCAATGCAGCGGTTATAACCAGCTTTAAACCCAGCGTCACAAGCACGCTGCTTGATCAGATCTATGCCAGTTGCGGTTTCCGGAGCATCCATGATGGCCTGAACAATCTGCAACAAAAAAATAGTAAGGTCATCATATGGTCAACTTTCGATACAAAGTCACGAAACACTTACATGTGCAATGCCATGACTCCGCATCCACTCACGGTCAGCCTCCAGTTGGTGGAACGAAGAAGTCAGAGCCTCCCTAGCCTCAACAGCAGCATTAGCCCGCTCTTCCGCTACAGTCACGCGGGCTGTGAGGTCTGTAACCGCGACCTCCCGGGTCTGAACCTCAGCCTGTCAAAGAACAAGAAACAGTTTACACAAAATTAGTAAACACTCTCAGAAGACGGAAAGAAAAATACAACAGGAATAACAAATCATACCTGAAGGCTGACAACAACTTGATTCAAATGGGTGCGCTCAGCATTCGCCTCTTCAAGAGCCTTAGAAGCACGACTTTCCCTCTCGTTGGCCTCCTCAAGGGCCTTTGCAGCACGAGCCCCCGCTTCTTTGGCCTCTTCAAGCGCCTTTACAGCCCGGGCCTCCGCCTGTTGGGCTTTAACCGCAACCACCTCAGCTGCAGCCTTCTCTTTGCCCAAAGCAGCGTTCGCTGCCTTGGCATTCGTCAACTCCTGACGAGCACGAAACAGATTGTCATTCTGCTTAGCCCAAGATTCGTTCCACTTCTTGCGCTCATTGGAAAACTTTTCGTTCCAACTCTTGCGTTCATCAGAAAGAAGCTTGGCAAGAGTACGAACTTATTTTAGCTCAGCAGTGGCAGCCCACTCTTCAGTCTGTTTCTGCTTCTCAAAAGCAGCCCGGTCCCTTTCAAGCTGCTCTGCACCCGCACGAGCAGCCTTCACCAACTCTTCCGCTTCGGCCCGCAAACGAGCAGCTTCCTCTTCCCTGCGGCCTAGCACCTTGTAATCTTCCAAAATGGCATTCGCCACAATGGAACTTCCCACTAACATGGTGGAAAGTTGGTTGATGCGCGGTTCACGAGGTGGAGAGCGGGCACGTTCAGTTTCAAATGGGGTGCCCAGACCCCCCAGAATTTCCTTACACGCAGAAGGATCATTAGAAATATCACCCCCCCTGCATAACAAGCTAGGGGGGTCGATGATAGCTAGTGCTCCGATCCGGGGTGTACGTGCGGTAATAGTACTCCAATTCAGACTCTCCAGGCTGAATTGGAGGTCCTTCATAACCCGCACCCCCAGATACGGAACCAGGAACCTTCTCCGCAGTTGAAGATTTCTGCGGCTCAGCATCCGACTTCTGTTTCCCAGCATCCGAAAACCTCAAGTGCAATCCATCGCCATCATTTGGGCTGATCAGATTGTTGGAGGAATCCACAGTATCAAAAATCTGGGAAGCAGTCTTCTCGACCGTCTTCTCCACCTGCACGGTGGGAACAGGAATCACCTCAACAAAAGGTGCCACAGGCTCCTTTGTCACTCCCGCATCCACAGCTGCGGTATGCGAGGGAGACAAAGGAAAATCAAAGAAAGAAAATCCTGCATCTTATGGTTCTGCCATACAAAGAAAGCAATAACTATTTATCAACAAGTTGTGCATGCAAACCACTGAAAAAAGTTATACTCACCAGCTGCAACCGCAGGTTTCTTTTGCGCCGGAGCAGCCCTTTTAGACTGCAGCTTCTGACGCTTCAATTCACCAACACCAGCAGCCTTTTGCTCTGGTTCTCTCTTCTTACCAACAACGGGGGGCCCGCAGCGGTTCCACCCGCAGCCGCACCACTACCTAGAACACCCAAACCCTCAAGGGTATCAGATACTACCACGTAATCGGTATATCTGCGATAACAAGATCGATAGGTACATGCGGCCTGAGACACCAGAGGAGGGGCAACTAAACCCTCAGTCTTCTCCCTACCACGACCCCGCGTGGTTTTCTTCACCTGCTTCCTCTCCACATGTTTCTTGGAAAACAAGCAAACAAATTACAAGGGTGAACTTGGAGAAAACAAGCAAACAAATTACAAGGGTGAACTTGGAAAACAAATACAACTTAGAAAATACCTTTTTCGCCTTCTGGTACAGGTGCCTTCAACACATCACGTTTGGGTACGCGAAAGTTGCCAACAATTTCTAGATTAAAACCTTCCCGTAGCTCAACCGGAATCAGCTCAACTTTGCCCTTGAAATCGGGCTCAAACATCCTCCACAGACCAACCGCAGTCTCTGATACAACACATGCATGCATATTACTACAAGGATAATGAAGCAAGGAAAACAATAAAGAGTAACAGGCTTACCACCACTCTTTTCCCGCAGAACGGGCCTCGCCTTCCTGTCCGGCCTAGTAAGCATCATCCGCAACACCCACAGCTGGTTGTTGTCTAACTTCTTGAGTTCAATAGGCCGCAGCCTAGAGAACCAGTCCACAGTCTTCGCGGTGGCAACAGGAATATCCTCATCAGTGACACCAATATTGACATCCCGGAAAGTCATATTGGCATATACCGCACAGGCTTTAACGTAGAAGAACTTCATCTTCCAATGGGTCACACCCTTCGGAGGTGTCATCAACTTCAAACTCCCATGACGTTGAGTAAAAGAAAAAAAACCGGTGTTCACCGTCAACTGGTAAAACCGCCGAAAATTCTCAACAGTAATGGGCAAGCCATGAGCACGAAAGGTATACTCAAAGTTCCTGATTCGGAACATCCCAAATGGACTAAGTTGGGAGATATGGAGATGATAGTACTCCAACACCTCCGCAACAAACACCGTCACCGGCAACCAAAGGTTGCCTTCGGTGAAAAAATCTAACCACATGGTAATATAACCGGCCGAAGCATCGGCACCGGTGTCCCCCTCTTGTGGGTAAGTGGCTTTCCAATCATCAGCCATTTGTACAGTGGCCATTAAGTTCTGAAAACCACCCTTTGACCACTTCAACACCGGTAACCCACCACCGGAAGCATCAACGTCATCATCTTCGTCTTCATCAGCCGCCACTACCGGCTGTTCAGGGTTCTCACCCTCCACATTGTGTGGATTCGATGGTTCAGCCATCAGAAGTATAGAAGATGAGCACTAAAAACTCAAAATAACCTCACCAGAAGTTCAGGAAATCTCTTCGGAGAAGAGAAAGGAAATGTTTCTCTCACCGAAAAATTTTTGAAATTTCGAACAAGTGAGGGGAAACCACGAACGGTTTCCCCTTATATACCCATCGCAATTAATGCGGAGGGAGAAAGCGAATCATCACGTTCGAAAAGAACCAATTATGTGGCAACACGTGTACACCCACAGTTCCGCTGACGGTTATCACACGCGCGTGGCCGCCCACGCGCCTGACAAGAGAGACGTTTACACTCCTTGCTACAGTGCATTTAATGCCTCGGGCAGTGCAAATGTCCTTTCATTTCAGCACATGCCAGAAAGATCTCACCAACTTCCACCAACTCACACGTGTGATCAGCCACGTATGCAACAAAAAGCGACTACATTATCCAAATTATAAGCGGCATGCGGTTTTTCTGGTATACCGCACCATAACCCATACCGCATGTCGTTTTTTTACATACCCCATAAAATAGCCAAAAATTATATCTTTCCATGGTTAAGGGGGTATAAACATATCCGCACATACCCACAAGCACACGTGGAATATGCGGAGATGAAACACACGAGCCTGTACATGTGTGTCAGATACTCAGAACCAGCGTTGTTCTTTGGTCTGAACCGCATCTCAAAAACAGGTAAACCGCATTGCCTTCATTCTCTTCAAGCTTCAAATCCCTCCTGTCCGGTTCACAACCACAGAGGGTGCATAAACAACTTCTTTAACAAGAAGAAGGAAGGGAATGTACACGTACGCACATCAGCAACCCTGACTCTTGATCCTTAAAGAGCCTCATCCGAGCAACACACCCGTTTCAAGCGAATATGGGGTGACAAAACCGCAGACACTCATGAGTCGCTGCGGACACAACCATAGCTTCCGCAAACGGTTGCTACGGAAGAGCCACAACTAAGTCTTCACATCGAGGAACGAAACTACTTCAAGGAAAACTCCTCGGTATTGGAGCGTGAAGGAAGGTGGCTAAGGAAGAGATGCGGACGAGATCCCCAATGATCATACGAGATCTCGTCGAACAACAAGCGATCGAACAAGTGGTAACAAGTCTGCTTATGACTTTGTTACCCTACTTGTAAGACGGGTAGAATAGACAATGGTGGGCATTACCATGCCTATGACCATGTTTATTTGACCATTATCCAGAATTACATTGTTCGACCAAACATGGCCAATAATGACGCAAGTACTCAACGTTGTTCCCACAACTGTGGCCAACAATGTCAAGCAACGAGGTAACCGCAAAGGACGTGCGGTTACTAGACAGCTAATTGGAAGAACATGAACACCCCACAAAAGGGATCATCATTTGATGTCCAATCATGACATCAGAAAACTCTCTTCTTCATTCACCACCTCAAAGGTTGGTTCGAAGTTTGTGCACACCTTCAGCCACCATCTCAGAGATTGGTTCGAAGTTTGTGCATACGCCCAGCAAGGTCTCAAGGTTGGTTCGACACACCAACAGGTGGCACCCAACCCAAGGCTGAGAATTTCGCATCAGACGAAACATTCTCACCGGTACGGAAGAGGCATCAAATGACCCTTCCAGACCTCCAGCTTGATTTACAAAGAGCAAAGACCATCCACATGGCCTAGGATCTTCTCCAGACTCCAAACTACCTTCTAAACACCATAGTCCAGTACTCCTCCCACATGCAACTTGCATATGGAAGCAACACTAGACTGGGGGGACTTGAAGGGGTATGGTCCCAGATCTCGCGTCAGGATCGACCGCGAGTGACCATTACCCTTATCAAAACCCCCATTAGCTAACAACCTACTTATGTCTGTGCGGGAACGCATCGACACAGTGGTTGAATCCAATCTGTCCAGTGATGGAGGAGGACTTACCTGGAATATGAGAACGGTAGAGTGATGCGGCATAGCATCACATCTGGTGTATGAAAATGGAAGTATTCACAGCGATGCGGCCTGGCACCGCGTCCAGTGAACACTTCTATCAATACAAGGAAGCTGGACAACAGCAACAGTCACCACAGGCGACGATGTGGCTGGCACCGCGTCTCGCGTATTTCTTGATCACAAGCAAGGGACGCAGTAACATCAGATGTTACCGCAGGCAGCGATGCGGCTCGCACCGCATCCTATACGCCCAACAAGTGGGACTGACACCACAGTGCAAGTAGCACCAATGACAGTCATCTGTCAGGGCTACGTAAGTAACAGACTGACGTGGCGTAACCTCCACACCCGACAAGCCTGACACACCTGCAAAGGTGCAGCACGTCGTCAGTCTGTCCATCATCCTCCTCCTTCACTCCTCGGCTATAAATACCAACCCCAAACCAGGTTTGAGGTATCTCTTCACAACTCTCTCACTACTACTACTATCATACATTGCTTTCCAAGCAGATTACTGATTCTCACGCCGGAGAGTGGTAACAAGGAGCACCCCCCACCCCATCCTCCTTGTTACGAGTCACGGTTTGTTTCCTTGTGCAGGAGATCAACCCACCGGTGATCCAGCCAGCGATCCTCGAGAGGAAGGGATTAACCCTTCTTGACGAGATCAGTGAGTTAACCCTGCCCGGTTAACCATTGTTTCATCAACGGGGTTGAGCCGTAGCCCGTGCTACGGCTACTTATACTATAGTTATGCCCATGCTACTCCGGCTATAAATAGGAGCCTTCACCTACAGGTTTAACCATTCTGTTCCTTGCTCTCTCACTGCTAATAGTAATCACACACTTATTTCCTCAAAACACATACTTATTCTCATGCCGGAGAGTGGTTAATAGGAGAACCCCCTATTCCTCTCCTCTTAATGAGCTTAACGGAGTGTTTAGCGTTTTGCAGGAAACTCATCATCATAGGTTGGAGAAGACAAGATTAATCTTATTTGTTGAGACACATACCACAAACTAATCACCGGATTAATTTGGTATTTCTTCACACGCTAATGTCGTGTTAGGATATTTTATCACATGCTAATATTTAGTAAGTACGTTAATATTATTATAAAATATACTACTTTAATTTGTTTTTGTGTATTAAGTGGAGCAGAGAATGAACTATAAAAAATAAAAATATATTAAAAGGCAACAAATATGATGAAATTTAAATGCAAGCTTAATTTCTATAATTGAATCATCCAATATTAGGATGGTCCTTGAATATACATGCTTTTGGAATTCCCTTTTGTGAATCCTTGCATAGATTATTCACCATAGAGTGGTCCAGTAGTATATGTATTTGATTTCGGGCCTCACGCTCCAGCCCGTGTGGTTGGGCCCAATGTGATTTTTGAGTCCTAACTAGCAAGTAGACCCGCGCGCGTTGTGACGCGGGCACATTGCAAACATCGATTGGATCACCTGAAGTATTATGTGTTCATTAGGTTTCATGAAGCAAAGTCAATTGCGTTGTATTACAAACCACAGTTTATATACTTTTCTTATATTCTTTTATCATTAGTCTTTGTCTTGTTCTTTTATTAATACTACAAAAGTTAATGCCTTTGTTAATTGCCTTTGTAGTTAGTCCCAATTAAATTCAGGTTGTAATTTCATTGGTAGCTTGTAATAATTCCTTAGTGCAGCAGTCATACAATTACATATTGAAAAAGCAAAACACCTTTTTTTGAACGGCTGGGAAATATTTCATTTAACCAAACCCAAAAGTGTACATCAGGTCTAGCAAGTTGCTACGCATAGAACACCGAAAACTGTTGCACATACATGCCCCCAAAACAATAAAAAGAAACAGAGACTTCTCGACAACAAAATTAATCACCTGGTATGCTAAAGCTTTGGTAGTTGTTCCAATTTAGCTCCTCCTTTTCGCTCGGGTTTTTATCCATAGGAAAGACATCGATTGAATATCTCCAAAGATGCCATCCACATTTACTTGTTTATACGAAAACACACGGTCATTTCTCGATCTCCAAATCGCCCAACAGTCGACTAAAATAATAGATTGGGCCAGTCTACTCTTTTGACCATTTAGAGTAAAACTCTTGTGTGACAGTGAATAATTAAATACTCCTTAAAGGGCATAATCTATGGCTTATTTACTTCATGAACAATAAACTGACCTTTAGGCCATTGAGAAATGATGCTTTCTTTCAAAGTTAGAACAGTTGCAGCTGCTGGAAAACTTTGTGGACCAATATCAGATCCATCTATCAAACGAAATTTAATCTCTAGCGCGTCTTGAACTCCAGCCATCTTCAACTTTGTCTCGAACAGAAATTCCCAATATCCAAACACTCAAGAAACTTCAATTTTTGGGCTTAATCGCAGAAAAAAAAACAACTTTTACAGACTCAAATAGGTATACATATAGGGTGTTGAGCCTAACCAACCACCATCAATAATAATTCCCACTTTGCCCTCTGAAGACTTCAAATCTTACGAAAAATTGAACAGTCTCTTATAGCTGATTTGAAATCCGCTAACAATAAAAGAAACACAACTGAATCAATCAAATCTACTTACTGCAAAAGTGCAAATTAATACAGGAATCAAGATCCCTCTAGCTACATAAAAACCATATACCCACAAAATATTTTGATGAATGAATATGAAGGCAAATAAAGGGGGTATACAACACCATGAGCTCACCTTTTGCCATATTACCATTGCGACAATGCACGACGTAAAAAAGTGTTCAGCAGTCTCTGCACTCTCCCCACGCACAGCGGGCAATCGGATGGATCACATCTGATGTGCCTTCGCCGCTGTTACCCACTTGTTCCATTTGAGAACCGTATTGTAAGTGGACTGTTTAGACAATAGTTCCCGACATGATTTGACCGAAAATGACCCACCCGGATCTGGATACGAAACCCACTTGTCCCTACTATTCTGCATTGGCACTCCCTCTAGTTCCCCTAACAATTGACTGAACTGGTTGAATAGGCTGGTGGCGTAATTTTAGAATTAGGAGATATCCTTGTATAATAGGTTTCATGGCCTGCTTTCGTTCTAGCCGGAACATTTTGAACCAAACTTTATTATGATCCTTAAAATGTCCATTAAACGAAATTATACACATACGTATCTGACGACGGGCCAATGGGAAAGCCCATTTTACCCGTTTTGGGTTATCTTTGTACGAGCCCAATTGTGGGTAAGCCCAAATTATAGAGTTATCTTGACCATTAAGGTTTCTTTCCTTTGGAAAGGGCGGGAAAACCACGAGCAGGGAAAGCAGGCTTCATTTAATGTTTGATAAGAAAAGGATCTCGGCTGGCGGGTGTACTTCTCCGGCCAGAGCCTTAAATAAGATGGTCATCTCACCGTTGGGGGTCAGACACGTGTCTGCACCCCCCGAGAACCCACAGAATCCGTTAGATCACCTACGAAGAATATCTAGTATACAAGATAAGGACCGGCTGTTATATAAGGGAGAAGGGGAGAAGGCAGGAGAGGTATGTTCTAAAAAACCATCTCATTTACTTCACCCTCATTTACTACTCATACATTTATTTCCGACCAACATTCCTATTTATTAAACACATGCATTCCATTCATTTGATTCACACCTACGAGGAAACATTCCGGTGACTTATTCATCGGAATAAGCTCCTCTACCCTTCCGGCAAGTTTACTTACTCTCACGCCGGAGCTTGGTCACGGATCCCCCCTCCGGGGTCCTCCGTGGCGAGGCTAACGGTTTGTTCTTTTACAGTAGCGGAGACGACAGCCTCTTAACGTCAGCGAAGATCCATCTAACGTCATCAGGGAGTTGGGTATTCGACATTGGCGCCATCCGTGGGACATCAGCCTGTCCGGTGTTCCCACATCAAACTCCGACGTTAAGAGCAGCTTATCTCACCAACAACAACATGGCAACCCCGCCCAACTCACGTATCACTCAAACGGCACCAAACGATCTGGATAGGGTCACTGTACGAAGAAGGCAACGAGAACCAGGTGGAAAACCCAGAAAGAACGGAGCATATCACTCCGGATTTTGTGGCCATGCACAGAGAAAAGTTAACAAAGTGTCTTGAAGATTTAAAGAGACAAGAAAAGCTTGACAGCCTCAGGGCTAGGCTTTCTTTCGACACACCCTCCAACCAAGAAGGAATAGACCTTCAAAACAAGAACAACAATGGTGACCCACTGGAAACATTCATGACTGCCCTCAGGCAAATGTCTTCAGAAGAAAGGGAGGACCTCATCACAGGAAAGAAGTCGAAGGAAAAGGAGAAGGAAAAGGATAACCAAAGTGATGATGGCCTGGATCAACCCTATCTACCACGGGATCTAGCTGAGGTCTCAAAGTTCACACGAAGGATTGCAGAATCACCAATGCCCCCCAAAACAAAGTTACCCCCAAACTTTGATCGTTATGACGGGACAAGAGACCCTGAAGATCATCTTCATGCCTTCAGGGGAGCGGGGCAACTTGGGCGATGGTCCATGCCTGTGTGGTGCCACATGTTTGTACAAACTCTGACGGAGGGAGCCCGGCTCTGGTTTGACAGCCTCCCTCCGGGGGGAATTGATAGTTATGAAGAGTTAAGCGAGAAGTTCCTCAGGAACTTTGGTCAGCAGAGAAAGGTGGTCAAGAATCCAAATGAGATCCTCCACATAAGGCAAAGGGACAATGAGCGAATAGATCAGTATATGGAGAGGTTCGTCAAGGAAAACATGAACATCAAGGATGTCCCGGAGGTCATGAAGATCAGCAGTTTCATAAACGGGCTAAAGCATGCACAGCTGTGTGAGAAACTGGGGGAAGAGTTCGCCCACTCATTTGACAACCTTATGGACAGGGTCAGAGCCTTTGTCAGAGGGAAGGACACAGTCAGCAAAGCCAAGGAGGCGGACGTTACGCCTCGGAGAATTGCCCCAGCTACAAAGCTTCCCGAAAAGGTACACCTTACTCCCGAAAGCCCACTTTTGACAGAATGTTGCACGACAGGACGAGGCCCTCATACTCCCCATACAGACCTCGGGGGAGGGGTCCCCCTCCTTACTCTGATAATTTCACCCCTCTCACCAAGACCCCAAGTGAGATACTGGCTACTGAAAGGGTAAAGAACTCCTTCCCAGGCCACCACCCATAAAACCCGGGCCAAAGGCACAACCAAACGAGTATTGTGACTTCCACAAAGGTTTTGGGCATAAAACCGATGACTGTATGTATTTAAAGAGAGAAATAGAGGCTGCGGTGAAGACGGGAAGGCTGGCCCACTTGGTTAAGGAAATAAAGGATGGGGGAGGGGACCGCAAGGGAAGAGATGTAAGGGAGCCTGGGAGGGCAGATGTTGACATGATTAGAAAGAGGAATGAATTCGATACCACCCGGAGCGTAAAAGCCAGGATCCTGGGCTCCCCGGACTGCATGAAAGCTCCCATCCTTATGCCACATTTGGAAGAAAGAAGAGAAATAGCAGCAGTCAGGGAGGCCAGATACAAGAGGCAGCTGGAAAGTTATTACAACGCCAGGATGAAAAAGCTCAACCTTGTCCCCGGGGACCTAGTCCTAAGAGCAAATGAAGCCAGCCTGCAGGCACCGGGAAGCTAGGCCCCAACTGGGAGGGACCTTACCGGGTCATATGGGCAAACGGCAAAGGGAGTTGCAAATTGGAAACACTCGAAGGCAAGGAGGTCCCCAGGACCTGGAATCTCATGCAGCTTAGGAAATATTATATGTGAGGGGTCTGCCCCCAAAGAAAACGGCCAAGAGCCACTTTTGTAACATTTAACTACTAATCTGGGGTTCCCCAAGGACAGATCTTTTGTAACAATTTACGCTGGGAAGTATAATCCCAAATAAGTAAATGAAAAAACGGACAGTCAACATGTCCCCTTTTGACAAAATAACGGGTATTATACCTAGGCAGACGTGCCTAGAAACACCATAAAACCTACTTAAACAGGCAAACACACGTGTACAGAGCATATCAAACATGCCAAAATCCCGGCTGTGGGGCAAAAAGGGTCTAGCTAACCCAAAGAAAACGGACAAAAATGTAAACTATAAACATAATCTCACATTATAAACTTGTCCAGTGATTGGCCTCGAACAGACAATCCTTGTTTACTCAACAAACCACAAACACAATACATCTTTGTAAACTAAACTGCAAAAAGAAATCGTGTTTCACTCATTTACGAAACAAATGTACAAAGAAAAGCCTCAGTAAATTTTCCAAAATACAGAACAACAAAGCACAACAAGTTCAACCAAAAGAACTAAAGCTCAACTCCTTGTAGAATGGTCCAAAGATCCCCAGGAAAAACATCGCCTTGATCCTAAGCCAAAGCCCCTGCAAAAACAACAAACACAACAAGAAGCATGCAAACAACAGGGCAACAACACAGGATCACAAGTTGCATAATTAACTACTAAGGGGGACCCCCACACAAAGGTCCCAAAACCGTCCAAACACAAAAGAGTTCAAAAGTATCCCAAGAAAGATAGTTAGTTAAGTTACAACCATATCGAAGAAAAGCAAATGTTCAGGAATTACTGGGGTGCACCCCCAGACAAAGATGGCGGAGAGGAAGGACCAGCAGAGGAAAACAGGGCTTTTAACTCGTCAATCGATATTAAGGGATGCTCCAGGATCTTCTTCAGGATGGTAGGGGTCTTGCTTCCAAACTCCTCGTCCAACTTGGACAATTTCTTCTTGGCTTTGGAGTTGTACAGCGGAGTCTCTTGCCTGCCTAGACCCTGAGCAGAGTAAGCATAACCATCCTTCAGACCGGCCTGGTAGCCAACATCCCGGTAAGCCCTATAGATCTCCTCCAAACCTCTCTTAAAATCCTCCGACTGGGCAACAGCAGCCAGGAAAGCTCCAAAACCCTCAGTAATTAGCCAATGCTTTTCCTTCGCCAACCGCTGATTGTCATCGGAAGTTACTCCATAGTCCGCATATATGGTATTAAGTTGCTCCTGGGAAACAGAGCCAACTTCCTTTAAATACTTCAATTCAGCAGCCAACTCTTCCTTCTCCCCCACCAGCACCGCCATCTCCTGCTCCCAGGCTCGCTCCTTCTTTTCAAGCATGGCTCCAGCCCCCTGAGCAAAAAGATCAGTGTATAAAATAAAATAAAAAAAGGGGGGGAGGATGAAGGATTGTACACCTTCTCCTCCTGCAACTTCCTCTCAGCATCAACCACCCGGCACCTAAGCCCGGCAGCAACAGATTGGGAAGCCTTAAGCTCAGCCTTGAGTCCCTCGTTTGCCCTCCTCAGATCGTCAATCCTCTGCAACATACCAGCACCCCTAAAAAAGCTCTCGCAAAGGGACATGCTATATTGATCTTCGAAAAGGTTGTCCCTCAGAGCAGAATTCACGAATTTATGTGAGGGAGGAACAGCATGGCTCAAGAAGTCCCTAGCAGCCTCAGGAGTCCCTACCACCGAGGAACTAGTCACCTTCCATTTGGGGACATAGGTAAGTGGGATAGCATCAGCAAACAGTGGAGCAAGAGGGGATCGATGAGTGGGACCCTCGAGGAGAGTGGGTTTACTAGTCCCAGTAGCATGAGAAGGCGAAAGCTCAAAAGCTGAGGAAAAACGGGCTATGTCCACCTCAGAAGCCTTATCCCGAACACGGGAAGAAGAGGGACCAGTAAGAATCTCTATGGGATCCTGAGAACTCCCCTGCAAAATAAGAAAAAGGACATCAAAGATGAGATGAGGATATAAAAAAAATGGGACGAAAGGAAGAACAAACCCACCAGCAAAGGTGCACTCACAAGACTGGAAGACCTCAGGTGTTTAGACAGAGACCCTTTAGCCCCAGCAGGAGGAAGATCAGAGACAGCCTTCGAAGAAGAAGGAGGCTTCTGACCACTGGCACTCCGAAGTCTTTGTCGGATGTTACGAGGAGCAGGGGCTGGCTGAGGACTTGGAGATTTTCTCTTACGAACCAAGCGAATTTCCAGGTCTTCATCATCACTTTGATCAGAATGTTGAACAGGGGGAAGGTCAGGGGAACTTTCCTCCTCATCAGAAGGGTTCCCCTCATCGCCACCAACGGCAGTAGAACCCCCAGCCTGGGCATATCCCCCGGTAACTGACACCACCCCACTCCGGCTCAGACCCGGAGCAACTTCACCATCAATCACAAACTGTACATCCTTAGAATCTCCCTGAAGCAACCTCCACAAAGTCACCTCTGCGAAAGAAAGACGCTAAAGATGACAACACGAATACAAAGAAACATAAACAAATACAGGTCCAAGACGGAAAAATACCTTTTTTACCAAAGAAAGCTTTGGGGCGAACAGGGTAAGAGGGACTCAGCCCCCCCATGGCAAGCATCCCTTCGGAAAAAGTAAACGCCCTCGTCGGGTTCTCATACATCCGCTTCCACTGGACAGTTTCGGTAGCAGACAAGGAAGGAACAACATCCTCGATCACAGCATCAAGATCCCTTGGCAATGAGGATTCCGGCAGCATAGCAACAGAGACAAAGATGAACCTGCTCTTCAAATCTTTCGGGTAAGTAGAAGTGGGCATGAAACTGTAACAAGGTTTTGATACACTGTTCTGCTGTTTTGCAAAAGTAAACCAATCCCCATCGGAGACTAGCTTGTAAAACATACAGAACAGAGGAATGGAAGACTCCCCAGAAATGGCTGCACAGGATAACTTGAAATGGACCACCCTCATAAACCCTAAAGGGTGAACCTGAGAAAAGTGAACACCAAAATGGCGAAGTAAAGCAACTTTGAAAGGGGAAAGAGGATACCGAACCCCACAGGAGGAAAAGGCCAGCGTGTAAATAGGGATCTTGTCTGGTGTACACTCCGCTGATTCGTTAAGACCCGGTAAGGAAGGAGAAAACTGTTCAGGAATCTTATACGTTTCAACGAAGGACTTCAAATCCTTCGCCGTCAGAACTGATCTTATGAACGAACGGCCGGAACGGCTCATGGCAAACACAGAAGCGGTGATCAGAGGAATATTAAGGGAAATAAGAAAGGGAAGATGATGACAGAAACAGGGCGAGAAATTAAAGAGGCAAAAGAGTGTATTTAAAGAGGTGACTA
Source organism: Helianthus annuus (assembly GCF_002127325.2). Taxonomy (NCBI): domain Eukaryota; kingdom Viridiplantae; phylum Streptophyta; class Magnoliopsida; order Asterales; family Asteraceae; genus Helianthus; species Helianthus annuus. Next base: position 70,044,159 of record NC_035445.2, read on the forward strand.
GAGGTGATAACCGTCACATCAGGGTCTTTTCGAAATTCAAATAAGGGAACACGTGTGTTAAGGGATTACACCCCGCCATTAATACTCGGCATATTAATAGAGGACTAATGATAACTATGTGGGGCCCGCATCCACATTTTCTAGGAAGAAAAACTGCCTTTTGAAAATACGGATATGGATCAGCCCCGGATCATGAGCCCTGGGACTCAGAACCAGGGACTAAAGATGACTTGACGACGGGCCAATGGGAAAGCCCATTTTACCCGTTTTGGGTTATCTTTGTACGGGCCCAATTGTGGGTAAGCCCAAATTATAGAGTTATCTTGACCATTAAGGTTTCTTTCCTTTGGAAAGGGCAGGAAAACCACGAGCAGGGAAAGCAGGCTTCATTTAATGTTTGATAAGAAAAGGATCTCGGCTGGCGGGTGTACTTCTCCGGCCAGAGCATTAAATAAGATGGTCATCTCACCGTTGGGGGTCAGACACGTGTCTGCAGCCCCCGAGAACCCACAGAATCCGTTAGATCACCTACGAAGAATATCTAGTATACAAGATAAGGACCGGCTGTTATATAAGGGAGAAGGGGAGAAGGCAGGAGAGGTATGTTCTAAAAAACCATCTCATTTACTTCACCCTCATTTACTACTCATACATTTATTTCCGACCAACATTCCTATTTATTAAACACATGCATTCCATTCATTTGATTCACACCTACGAGGAAACATTCCGGTGACTTATTCATCGGAATAATCTCCTCTACCCTTCCGGCAAGTTTACTTACTCTCACGCCGGAGCTTGGTCACGGATCCCCCCTCCGGGGTCCTCCGTGGCGAGGCTAACGGTTTGTTCTTTTGCAGTAGCGGAGACGACAGCCTCTTAACGTCAGCGAAGATCCATCTGACGTCATCAGGGAGTTGGGTATTCGACAGTATCCAAAGTAAAACAATTTAACCAAAACAAAAAAAATGAGCTCTGGGAGAACCACTAATTCAACCATCAGATATCAAATCACCTATTAATCAAAATTAAACCAACAATACCGGGTTGAGGAGAAAAACCCACATCATGAACAAACTCAATCGATTACTGCAAAAAAAAATGTAAAACCTTAATTGCATAAGTACTGGAATCCTATAATTACCAAGGCGCAAGAAAATGTGCTAGTATAAATCCAGAGAAGAATTCCTCTAATTCGTAGGTGAGTGCAACTTTTGTGTGCAAGAAATCGTTTAACAACAGCTCTTTATTTGACGACAACTCGCCGGAGATCGATTTAGGGTTCATCGATCATGGAGGAAAGATGGGCATCGCGTGATTTAGGGGAGATCGATTTTGGGTTGATGAAGGATTGATTCATCAGGTATCGATTCGGTGATTGTGGAAGTGGACGCTTGATGATTTCAGGAAGAGAAGAGAGGCAGATGCCATTGGATCATCAATAAGGAAACACGTATACACGAAAGGAGGGACCACATATGCTGAAAAGAAACAAAGAAGGGACTTAATCGGTAAATAGCGACGATGGTCGGTGGCGATTGCCACCGACTTTGTACTTTAAGTAATAGGGTAATGTCTCTTCTTGATAGTTCCAATTTGAGGTGCACAAATCGGGTTTTTATAATACCTGGTTTCGGCTATGACCGAGTATTGAAAAATCGGGTATTGAAATAAACCGGGTAGGGTTCAGTTACGCGTATTGAGGAGAAAAACCATACCTTATATACCCAGGTAGTGTATGATCGTGTTCGGGTAGAACCGCGTATTGGAACCGGATATGAATTCGAGTATTAATACGCGGTTTTAACAAAATAATTTTTTTTTATTATTTTACACAAAAATAAATTGTTTAAAGATTAAAATTGGTTTGTAATTTCTAAAAATAATTAAAATAAATTACCATAACATAAATTCCCTCGAGTACAAATTATTTGCTTTATAAAATGCATTTAAAAAAAAAAGTTAAATATAAAAGTTGTAAAATATACTTTAAAAATTAGGGTATTAAAAAAACTAGTATCGGGTATATGGTATAACTGGGTTTAGGTACATGATATTACTAGTTCCGGGTATTTTTGAGTATAAATCGTGTACGGTTTCGATTACAAGTATTGATCTCAAAATAAAAAACATATCCCTACCCTACGAGTAGGGTTGGGTTAGGTTACGAGTATAGAATACCCAGGTACAAAAATAACTGGTTTCAGGTTTTTTCTCGAGTCCAGTTCCCGGGTGTGGGATTTTTGTGCACCTCTAGTTCCAAGTAGAGGTGTACAAACAGGTTCTAGTCATATACCGATTGACTTGGTCAACTTTCGTCAAAACTGGTTTAAGGGAAACTAGGTCTGGTCATAAAGCTGTTTGGAGGAAAAATATGCAAACCCTATTGATATTGATAGCCAAAACCGTTAATTTAAAATAAAATCATATTTTTCGGGTTAGGTTGAAACCGGTTTGGGTGACGAGAGGGGGGGACAAGTATACAAACTGGTGGTTTGGGTCGGGTTGAAACTCGTTTGGCTCAAACTAGTTTCGCAGTGCAAATCGGTTTGAAAATCTAAACCTGTTGTTTTTCCATCTTTACTTCCACAATCCAACTAGACGATTGGTTGAGCGCTACATGAAAATAGGGTTGGGGTAGCGGCGAAGGTTAGTGCACAATCGTCGGTTTGATTTGATTGTTTATGCATATCATCGGTTTTCGATTGTTTGGTCACTACAGCTTTATACTCATCTAATTGCGAGACGTCATGATTGTAAGCAAATAGATCATGCTGCCTCTATATTAGTTGAACTAGCTTATAAACCCGTGTATTACATGGATTAAATATCGAAAAAACTTAGATTAAACAATATTTTAATTTATAAGTGTTTCACAACCGTGTATTACGCACGCTAAATATTGAAAAAAATGTAATCAATAAAGTTCTACATAATCGTTATCACACAGTTAAAAAGTGTAATAATATCATAATCTAATTATTGTGTTTTTTTCGATTAGTATTAATATAAGGATGATTTAGTAAAAAAAATATTATTATGGTATTTTACGATAATATTTAATAAAATACATATACGATAATATTTAATAAAATACATTGTAGGGGAGGTTCATTTGAGAAGAAATTAAATTGAGAAAAAAAAAAACAAATGGTACAACTGTAAAACATTAAATAGTTTTTTCTCTCATCTCATTTATTATTATCTTTGACTAATTAATTAGTCATAAAGACTATCATTCTACACACTAAAATTTTTGGACACACTAAAATTTGGGCCTACACACATCAAAATTTATTCTACATGTTTTGAAATTTATCCTACACTTATTGATATTTATCCTACACACCTTTTAATTTATCCTACACTTTAAATTAATTTTTTTATTCTTTGAAAAAATATATTTTTTTTTTGAAAATAAGTTACAACTTTAATGTAGTTAGCTATTAAAAAGGAAGACCACCAATTAATGATCTATCTAAGTTTACCAATATGCTCTTACACTAATATTAAATACAAAAATTAAATGAAATAAAATTAAACATTCTTATTGGTTGAAATTTCTTTTTTTTATTCTTACAAAAAAATTCTTCTCATTTGAACTTTCCACATACATTGTATTTATCTAATAGTATTAAATAAATAGCGCTTGATTAAAAACGTATTTTTTTAACAACAAATTTTTTTTATTCTTGTCGTTTGTGAGACTTGAACCCAAAACCTCATCTTTCAAGGTGTTTAAAGGTTTTGTATTTACCAATAGACCTACACCCATTTGGTTATTAAAAACATATTTAAGTAACATGTGTCATGTTCAAAAGGTTAGTTTTGATTAATTATCTTACATATCTTCTTGATACACACACAATTTCACTAACACATTTTAAGTAACATGTGTCATATTCAAAGCTCGGAATGTGCACAGAATCACTTTCTAGACCCATAGAGTAAACTGCTAAAATGATCTTTAAAATTTGGTCACTTTTGTCATTTTAGTTTAAAACTCAAACTTTTTAAATCTAGATCTCTGTGGTTTCAATTTTGTTGCCATTTTCATCTAAAAGCAAAATCTGATCAGATTTTTTAGTTAACATCCAACTTTTTTTCTCTGTTCCCTCCATTTTAATAGAGGGCAAAACGGTCAGTTTTTTTTAAATTTGTTATAATAAAATGTTAAAAGACCATTTTGCCCTTCATTAAAATGGAGAAAAAAGACAAAAAAAAAAAACACTAAACTTTAACTAAAAAATATGACAAGATTATGATTTTGGATGAAAATGGCAATAAAATTGAAATCACATAGACCAGATTTAAAAGATTTGAGTTTTAAACTAAAGTGGCAAAAGTGACCAAACCTTAGGGACCATTTTAACATTTTGTTATTAACTTTGCAGTTACTTTTAAAAACAAGACATATTATACTAACCTCATGTATAGAATATTTGCTTAACCTATCTATATAAGATAATTACATATTTTTACCTATCTATAAAGTTGATTGAGTAAACTGGCAAAATGGTACCTGAGGTTTGGCCACTTTTACCACTTTAGTCCAAAATTCGAACCTTTTGAATCTGGGTCCTTGTGGTTTCAATTTTGTTGTCATTTTCATCCAAAATCAAAATCTGGTCAGATTTTTCAGTTAACATCCAGTTTTTTTGTCTTTTTCCTCTCTTTTAATGTAGGGCTCATATTTTTTTTAGTTTGTTATAATAAAACCTTAAAAGACCATTTTGCTCTTCATTAAAAGGGAGGAAAAAGAGAGAAAAGTTGGATATTAACTGAAAAATCTGACCAGATTTTGATTTTGGATGAAAATGACAACAAAATTGAAACCACAGGGACCCAGATTCAAAAGGTTTGAGTTTTGGACTAATATGGCAAAAGTGACCAAACCTCAGGAACCGTTTTGGCAGTTTACTCAAGATGATTAAATGTTTTTCACATAAGTTGTCTAAGAGCATTCACATCCAATCCACTAAAAATATACATACATTCCACTAAAAAACAACTCCTATATCAATATATTTCCACTAAAAACAAATACTTTTTCTCTCTCCTTTTCAATATATATTAAATTTTCTCTCTCCTCTACTCACAACCACTTTCAAAATATATTAAAAAATTATACAGGGTGAACAGTGTCCCCCCAAATATACAGATGAACAGTAACATTTTCTCTCTCCTCCACTCACAACCACTTAAACCACTTTTTATAATTTAAAAATCCATCTCTCAAGATTTGGTGGATAGAATGTGAATGCTCTAAGGGGCTGTTTGGTAGCCTCTGAATAGTCATTAAGAGGCTACCTCTTAATGGAACCATTAAAATTTTTACCAATGAGAAGGTAGAAGAATGTGACATGTGATGATTTACCATTCAGAGGTTACCTCTTAACCATTCAGACTTGAGGTTACCTCTTATTCATTCAGAGGTTTTAAACCATTAAGAGGTAGCATCTGAATGGTCATTAAGAGGCTACCAAACAGCACCTAACAGTTATATGTTAATTATCAAAGAATTTGGGGGTCATGTGAGAGTAGATGATGGGTTGGTTAATTTTATATGTTTAAAGCGGTTAATTGCATGGTTTTGATTATTGTTTCGCTTGGACTATTGTTACTTTTTATGGTCTTCGTTGATTCTCAGGTTAAGGTTAATGATGAAGCAATAACAAAAGACGGAATCAGAATCAGATGAACAATCTAGCAGGAAATCTCCATAGGCTAGCAGAATCAGAATCAAAATCAGATGAAGCAACATAGGCTACTCTTAGGTACACATAGGCTACGCCTCGTCATTTTTACAGTCGGGAATCTCCAATTTTGACTCGAATATTTAAGCCATAAGTTAGGATTTTTGCAATTAGACTTCCTTAAGACTAGAGGACGATCAAGGAGCAATTTTTTTATGATCCCAAACCTTTTAGTACATTATTCTAACCTGAAATCAAAACATGATTTTGACCCAATTGAAGATTGCTACATGCAGACGAGAGGTTAAACCTATTGTGGTCAACCCAGGTGTAGGATTTATCCGTAGACATTATTTTACTTGGTTACTATTTATTTGGACTTGAATTTTCTTTTGATTGGCGTCTTTAACAGTTAATTGTATTATTCTAATGCACCAAAATGTTGCAAATTAGTGTATATATAAATGAGTTATAGTTTCATTTGTAATTTGAGGATTGAAGGCATAGTGATGGTTGGTTATGTGGTGGAAAGTTTGTTTTAAACGAAAGAAATATAACTTTTTAACCCACGCGACTTTAAACAAAAGGGTATCACCTAAACTAATAATTGTATATGTATATGATTGGTAGGCCAAAAACTGTGAAGACAAACAACACGACCACATTCCGGACATTCTTCCTCATAATTGTCATGCGCCAAACCACCTAGCAAAATGTTATATTTTTTACTCTTTGTCGATATTATTTATTTACATGCTATAAGCCTTTGGAAAAAAGATATGTTATCTTCTCCCCACATTTTATTTTTAACTAAGTGGATTTGCCCGCGCAATGCAGTGGAAATTCGGTCGGTTCGGTTCAGTTTGTTACCATACATATCATTATAGTACCGACACTCGGCTTAAAGTCATGATATGTCCAGAAAAGAGTGTGATTTACATTGAAAATCATAAAGAAACGAATATCGGTGTGGGTTCCAATGATAACTAAAGCAGTACCAATGTCTGTATCGGTTGGTTGATGAGATTTTTTTTTAAAACAAAGTCACATATTCTACTTTATAAAAAAATATTTTTAACGCGATATATCAGATGAAAATCAAATAATATAAAACTAAACGGGTAAAAAGCATATTTTTTGTAAGTATATATCGATACCGGTTCCGAGAATACCGATATGGGTATCAACATGGCTCGGTCGGTGTCGGTGTTGTTTTCGTTCGCCATGGTACCGCTATATGACACCAACACTTGATACAGACCAGATACCAAAAAGACCATATTTCGAATAAACTGCGTTTTTAATGAAAATTATACATGAACGTTGAGAAAAAAAATTAAACACAGCTTCATATTTAATTTTTTTTAAACAAAGAATGCAAGTAATTGAATAAAAGGGTGGAGATATAATAGGAAGTTTATTTCGCTAGGAAGGATAGGAAGTAATCATAACCGTCCAATTGCACAATATACGGTCAAGATCAAAATCAAATTAAAAACTGTCATTTAAACACGCTCTCCGGAGTTTCAGGGGTATTATCGTCAAATTTCAAAATAACCGCCGTTGATTATACACAGAAACGCTTCGAAACAAAGTGCATTACGTTTTACACTTCCATTGAACGATCAAACACATACAGAAATTTGAGAAAATCATACTCCATTGAAGTTCATGGCGTCGTCGAGAGATAATTTGAAGGTTTACATTCGAGTTACTCAAAACAAATCAGTCTCTGAAAACCCTAAATCATCAAAGAAGCTAAAAACATCAACAGCTGAAGAGAACATTGATGAACAAGAAAATATTAGCCGAAAATCAACAATCAAACAACAAAGAACTAGAAAACGCAAAGATATTTCAGACAATGGTATATTTTATCTATTTTTTGCTCTTTAACTGAATTCATGTTACGTTTTATGAAGTACAATAGACCTAATATATCATATCCGTTCCGAAAAATAGTTAATGAGTAATATTATCCCCTATCTTTACATTTTTGTTACCACAGACTATATTGCGTTTTATGTTAAAACTATGATCTAAGATACTAATGCTTCTTACGGGATTTATATATTGTGAATTAATGCGTTTTACCTAAATAAATTTGCAGAAACAATGAGATTATTATTATGATAATTGTAATCGAATTTTACTACATTGCGTTTTATCTTTGAATTTGCTGAGATACATGTGTTGTTACCTATTGCGTTTTATATTAATATAAATAAAAAAACAAAATGAGATTATGTAATGTTAATTTGGTGTGTTAAATAATATGATGTAAAGTATTGCGTTTTATCTTAAACCTATGAATTACTGCTTTTTATCTTTATAGTGTTAGCTAATGCGTTTTATCATTAATTTCTTAATTGACATTGTTGACTAATGCGTTTTACATTAATAAATCATAAAAAACAAAATGAGATTATTTAATGTTAATTTGGTGTGTTAAATAATATGATGTAAAGTATTGCGTTTTATCTTAAACCTGTGTGAATCACTGCTTTTTATCTTTATGGTGTTAGCTAGAGAGTTTTATCATAAATTTGTTAATTGACATTGTTGACTAATGCGTTTTACATTAATAAATCATAAAAAACAAATGAGATTATGTAATGTTAATTTGGTTTGTTAAATAATATGATGTAAAGTATTGCGTTTTATCTTAAACCTGTGAATCACTGCTTTTAACTTTATGGTGTTAGCTAATGCGTTTTATCATAAATTTGTTAATTGACATTGTTTCATTATTCTATTTAAAGTTAAAAAACAAGAGGAAAAACAACAACAGGAAAAACAAAAAAGGCGAAGAAAGAAAGTGGTGATAGAATCATCAGAAGAAACAGTTTCTGATTCAATGGATGAAAAATCTAGTCGAGCAATTGTTCTGCATACTTCCAATCAACAACAAGTAAATTCAGGTAACATAAAACGCATTTAACATATTTCATGAAAAAAATATATGTTTTTAACACAATTCATTGTATCAGATGATGATTTTGTTGATCCACAACCAAGAGTTAACCTGACAAAAAATCAAAAGAAGGAAAAGGCAGAATCAAAACCAAAGAGATCACAGAGGAAAGATAAAACAAAAGAACAACCAGAACAACAACCATATTATGATTATGACGGAAAAAAAATTAACATTAGATGTGCAGTCAATAATCTAAAAGATTATATTGAAGGTTTGTCAAAAGAGCAAAGGAATGTTGTTAGAGAAATAGGGTTTGAGAGCATACTAAAATTCAAGCTGCATTCAGTTCCACAGAAATTCGGTTATTGGCTGGTAAAAAACTTTGATGCTGAAAATGATGAGATAAATATTGGAGATGAAAAGATTAAGATCACAGCTGAATTCATCCAAAAGGTATTTCAAATACCAAATGGAAAAACAGAGATTGTGGAAAAACTGAGACCAAAAGACACTGATCTTATAATTAAATTCTGGCGCGGTCAATTCCCCAAAGATATTTTGCAAAGAATGTATGCGCACAACTTGATTACTTATTTAAAATCAAGAAATGAGCTTGGAAGATTGTTCAAACTGAATTTCTTGGTTATTTTTTTTACGATCATGGCGGAGGCAATGCAGAGTAGTAATGTTAATCAAAGATTCCTGCCATCAATGAAAAGTGACAAAAAAACCCAGGATTTTAATTGGTGTGAATATATGCTGACCGTTTTAAAGCGTACAAGAAGACAATGGCCTGGAAATGAGAAGCTCTTCAATGGACCTATTGCATTGTTAGCGGTATGAAATCTGATCTTTCATTATTGCTACATATTTGCTGAATGTTTGTTTAGGCTGCTTGTTTATATTATTTGTTTGTTTAAAACTAGACTTTATAAAACGCAATGTATATTTTAAAACGCAATTATCTTTCATTTTTGTTTATTTAAGTTATTTGTTTCTTTAAAACTCTTCTTTGCTTGAGTAAAACGCAATGTTTTTGTAAAACGCAATATATTTAAAGTTACAAAACAATAGTTTTTTAATTTGTTTACAATGATTTATATTTTAAAACGCAACAAATTATGAATTTATTATTTATCTAAAACGCAATGAATCATACAGATACTATATGCATACAAAAAACAAGGATTTGATGATACTGAAAACACTGAAGAGTTCTCACTTTATAAAACGCAATGTATATTTTAAAACGCAATTATCTTTCATTTTTGTTTATTTAAGTTATTTGTTTCTTTAAAACTCTTCTTTGCTTGAGTAAAACGCAATGTTTTTGTAAAACGCAATATATTTAAAGTTACAAAACAATAGTTTTTTAATTTGTTTACAATGATTTATATTTTAAAACGCAACAAATTATGAATTTATTATTTATCTAAAACGCAATGAATCATACAGATACTATATGCATACAAAAAACAAGGATTTGATGATACTGAAAACACTGAAGAGTTCTCACTTGATAAAATTGATTCTACAACATTACAAGAATTTGAAGATGAATTGGAAATTGCTGCACAAAATGACGGCAGATGTCTTGTAAATGATAAAGTTAAAAAAGTCAGAAAGACTAAACAAAAAAAGAAAGATGAAAAGAATGAATTTTATGTTTATCCAAGTGAATCCGAGAATGAAAACGAAGAAATTTTTGAAGATGAATCTGAAGAAAAACATGAAGACGATGCTGAAGAACAACCAATCTCCTTACTTAAAGCTGCAACAGACTGGATTGATCAAGAGAATCAAGAGAATGTTCAAAACAGCCAAATTATAACAAATGAAACTGAGAAAACAAATACAGAAAGTGGAGGATCATGGGGGCAATTCTTCATTAAACCATCAGTTGGAAATAAAGATAAAATGTGGGTAGACAGTCAAAGCCGACTGCGTAATTTCATACCATCACAAAATCAAAGTGAAGGTCTTTCTGACATTCATTCAACAAAAAGTGGCGATGAAAATATGAAGAACATTAAAGATAAAAAATCACATGAAGAATATCTTGTGACTGCTTTGGATCAACATTTTAAAGGAATTGAAGAAGTTTTCGAAAGCATTCAATCACGCATAGATGAGATTGTGGAGGAAAATCCAACGAGTGAAGCTCTTCATAACAAAGTTAACGAATGGGTGTCATTGATTGAAAAATTCCACCATCAAGCAAAAAAGCACTAGAAAGTTAATATTGATTCAACTATGATTGAAACACCAACAAGATTTCTAAATTTGAGCCAAAATGAAGACACTGAAAATCAAATCATTTCAACACCATTGATTGTAAAACGCAATGATGATGATACAAAACACAATGAGGATAGCTCACCTCTAGTTCAATCATCCAATCCAGAAACAATCAGTGAGAATGAACCTGCATCTGTTCTGCAAACACACATTGAAAAACCTTCAATGGTACAATCATCATTTAGCGAAGAAACTCCATCATTAATGTTGGAGATTATCAAAAAGACAGATGAAGAAGAAAAAAAATCAAATCTAAAGAAATTTAATGATGATGAGGTACCATCCTTTGATTTGAAAATTTCTCAGTTGCCTTCAAATGTTGATGAAAATGAAGTTGAAGTTGATGCTACTGGACACGGTGAACAAACCGAAATTCAAGCGGAATCTGAAAAAAAAACAATCGAACAAGATGTTCAAATTACTGGAATACAAACAATGTTTGATAGAATTGAAGAACAGGATACTGAAAAGGAAATCAGTGATCTACTTCAAAACACATCATTCCTACACCCACAAGAAGATCAGTATAAAACACCTGCAAAATCAGTTCATCAAGAACAACCAACAACTGATATAAGCAAAACAGAAGAAATAATCACAAAGATGGTACGACCAGATCGAGAGAAAAATGTTCCTGAAGTATTTTGTTCACCATATTATCTAAGACAAGTAGCAATGAAGGAATCAAGAACAGCACACGAAAACAACATATCGGGATATGCGTTCCATGCAAAAGGAGAAATGATGTAAAAATTCATTTATATACACTAAAACAAAAAAACAAAAATCAAAATATTATAATTTAATTATTATTATTATATTTTTTTTGCAGGGATACTCTCTTTGAAATTAAAGAACATGCATTTCTATATAGATATGCTGCTGAAACAATGAGGCCAGGATTGGAAATCACCGGAGAAGTAATCAATTGTTGGTCTTATATTTTGAATGAAGAAGAAAAAAGAAGATCAAAAGACAACAAATCTCCACGATTTTTCTGTACTATTCGAATGCTGGTATGATATTTAAAACGCAATTTTTCTTATTCGTATAATGAAGAATTTTGAAGTTTGATTGAATTATGTTTTATAAAACGCAATAGAATTTTTATTTCTTTAATAAAACGCAATGATTTCTTTGTTTGAATGATGTTTTATAAAACGCAGCTGTATGTTTTATTAACTTCATAAAACGCAGCTCTATGTTTATTTACCTTCATAAAACGCAATAATATGTTAATTTGTTCTATTTTATACAGGCTTTACCAAATTGTGACAAGGAAGAATCTGAAAATAAAGAAAAGATGATAAAAGCATTCACAATGAACATAGAAAAAATTCTTCAAGGTGCAAAGCTAAAAAGCATAAAGGATTTTAAAATTATCCTTGTCCCGATTCTCCATATACAGCATTTCTTTGTTATATCTTTCAATCTTGAAGAGAAACAAATATTCATCATTGACAACAGTGCGAAAGAAGAAACAAATGAATCTAAATATGGAAATGTCCCTGAAAATACAGTAAGTATTCTTAATTATCCTTTTAAAACACAAATATAAACCACCTAATCTTTTTGTTTTGTTTTTTGTTTTTTTTTCTATAGAGGGATGCTTTGGCAGCTTACCTTAAATCTGTTGGACATGAAAAAGCAGATGATATAAAGGGAATAATCCCTGTTAGAATGCAGATGAAATGGAGGACACAACATAATGGCATTGATTGTGGTATATTCACAATGCGTCATATGGAATGTTATAAAGGAGAACCGGTCGAAAAATGGGATTGTGGGTTTAACGTGGAATATGAAGTACCTGCAAATATCAAGAAGGTTAAAAACAAAAAACCAGTCAACAAGCAGACAGCACAACTTGAAGATTTAAGAAGAAAGTTCATCGCAAAGATATTATTGCACGAAATCAACGAACAAAGAGATTATGTTATTGAAGACTCAAAGACGTTTCGAGACCTCAGTGCGAAACTTAAAAAACAATCTTATGAAACTAGTTTAGATAGGATTAAAGACAGGCTTGCTCTTGCTGGTTTACTTTGATTTTGAAATGATACTTATTATAAAACGCAATGTTTTTTCATTTATCTTGGTTTTTATATAAATCATTATTTTCTTGATCATGCTAGTTACTTTGAGTTAAAAATGCTACTTACTATAAAACGCAATGTTTTTTATTTTAAAATATCAGTTATTTTTTTGTTATCTTAAAACGCAATATGTATCATTTAAAAAAATTAAATCATTATTTTGTAAACAATTTATACAATTATATAAAATTTATAAAACGCAACATTTTAATATATGCTATTGTCTTTTTAAATTATTACAATGTATTAAAATGCTAAAAACTATAAAACGCAATATTTTTTCTAATTATTCTTTTCCAAACATATAACGCAATATATTTATAACGCATTGATTTTTTTTTTTAAATTTATAAAATACAAAAAACAAATAAAATAAACTGATATCTTAATGACAAGAAATGATTAGACCAAAAGCCTTAAAAAGCCTTTTAGATTCCTGATATAAATACTGTATATATGATGGAAATATCAATTAAAAGAAAAAAATAAAAAATAATCATTATTATTAAGACAAATTGATTCAAATTCCTCTACCAGTAGATTATATAAGAACAGAAACCCTAAACTATTTTCACATTTCTCTCATCATACACCAAAAAACACCAAAATACCCAACACACACAAACCCTAAAATGGATAATCAACAACTATCAGTTTGGTGGGTTAAAAGAGGCAATTTCTTTCTTCAATTCCTTGATGGAAAAAAAATAAAATACCATTCCGTTGCTTCTGTCCTTCAAAACTGCAATGAAAATGTTTTGAAAAGGATGAACGAAATAGGTATACCACCTTCTTGTTACACAGATCAAACAGCCGCACTGTTCAGAATTCTACACAAAAGATATGGTAATCCGAATCAAACAGAAATTGAAGATGCCCAGGTTACATCTTGGGAGTTCATTGAAGAAACTTTCAAAGTTTCAGTGACTTGGGACGATGGTGAGGTGGAGATGTATGACCCAAAGGACATATCTACCAGTGAGGATATAAGTTTTTTGAAGCAGTTATCCGAAATACCAATCATCAACAACTCTGCTAGCAAATTTGCAGAGAAGCTTCAAAACGCAGTACTCTCACAGGTTGAACTTTGGGTTGAATCTGAAAGTGATGAAGAAATCCCTGATGGAAGCTTAGGGTTTTCATCCGATGAAGAAACAAACTTTGATCCATGAAGCTGATCATGCTAGTTATTTTTGTTATTTTTGTTGCTTGAAAAAATCATCTTTGTTTAGAACTATCATTATCTATATAACGCAATGTTTATTATATCTACTTGAATTTCTTGTTTAATCTTATGTTTAATATGTGTTACAATAAAACGCAATAATAAAAAAAACATATTAAAGTATATTGTTCTATATATAAAACGAAATAACAATATACTGTTATCATAAAACGCAACTTTCCAAAAAAAGCTGTCATGTGATTTTGAAATCCCTTTTGGAATCTTAGTTTTGTCATCATTTCGTGTTTAATTTGTTCTATGATCTATGTTACAATAAAACGCATTAATCAAAAAATACAATTTAAATTATATTGTTCATGTATAAAACGCAATTACAATATATTGTTGGTATGATAAAACGCAATTAACCAAAACATACTGATAAATATGATGGATATTATAAAACTCAGTAATAAAATGAGATGAAACATATACATCATAAAACGCAATGACAAATTTTTTTTTACTTATTGATATCTGATTTTGTCAGAATTTCTATACATAATTACATTGCATTGCTAGAACCTATAGCATTAGAAGAAACCTTATCTTTACATGTGCGACTGTTATGTCCTTTTTCACCACATACACGGCACGATTTCTGGATCTTTGATGATTTCTGAATTGCAATCTCACGATTTGACTTGATCCTTTTTTGTACACCGCATCCTTTGGTCCTTGTTTTGATCGGCACACGAATAATAGAATCTGATTTTTCTATGTTCCCTCCAATTTCAGCAAATCTTTCTTTGCGACTAGGAGGCGGCGCAGCAACCATAACCTCATCCGCTTTATCAATATAACTTTTAATATGATCCCTGTAACGACACAACTCATCTATATCGCCAACCAGCCTATTAACCACATACTCATTTGCAACAACGATTTCTCTATAAACTTTATCAATTTCACTATTCCTACCAATTTCATCAAACCGAATATTTGAATGATTTGATCCAACAGAAACAACATCTCTCATCCATCTTCTATGAACATATCTTCTAGGAAACTCATTTATATCATCATACCGTAAAACGTAAAATATATGCCGGCATAATATACCAAATTGTTCAAACCGTTTGCAAGAACAACTTATTGTTAATCCATCTTCTTGTTTGCTGTATTGCACCTGTAAATAAGATTAAAAAGCTATATAAAATTAGTGAAATTAAATATAAAACGCAATGAATCTTAATTATAATACAGATAAAACTATATTTTCATATAATGATAAAACGCAATGAATGATGGAATAATAAAACGCAATAGATATTTAAAAATATATAAATTTAAAAAGTACCTTCAAAAAAGATGTGCATGGCTGTCTGAAATCCTTTATTTCAAAATATTGAACATCACCCACAATATCAAGAGACTTTGACATACACTTTGTAATGGCAGCATCAATTTCAATCTGAATATCCTTAAAAATTGTTTTGGTGTATATTTCTGATGCTTGTTTCTCCAATACAAAGTCACTCCAGGGCTTAGACTCAATATACCTTGTATCATGATCATTCCTCCTATGCTCATGCCTTTGAATATCCATTGCAGTCTCAAAATGAGTGAAAAATTCAACAAGTGTACATCTTGGATTGCAAATCTGACCAAAGAAGTAATTCTCGCTTTCACATCTCGAAGTAGTACGCATAAGACCAGCCAAATCCTCTCCATGGTAATAAGCAGGAATCCAGTCAAATCGAAGATCGTACATATCTTTTAACCACTCATGATTTTCCAATCCAAAAGTAGACATTATTGAATGCCACTCAGTTTCAAAATCTTCTGGACTAATAGTATCATTCCAAACAACATGAGTCATTCTTGTATTAAAATCAGTGTTTGCAGACAAAACAGGACCAACCTGAATAAAAAAGTAATAATATTATAAAACATAAAACGCAATAATTTAAAAACAATATATTGAAAATGATAAACATAATGAATTGATGGTAAAACGCAATTGTTTTGTAATTCTATTGATAAAAATATTTGGTGATCTTATTGTATAATACATAAAACGCAATAATAAAACAATTAAAATTTCAGTTTGTTATATCATAAAACGCAGTTAATACCTTTGTCTTCAATTTCTCCCATATGTGCCACATACATAACCTATGCCTACTTCTTGAAAGTACATCCTTAATAGCTCTCTTCATTGCAGCATCTTGATCAGTAACAACAACTTTAGGCTCACTTCCAAAAGCATTAACAAAACACCTTAAAAGCCATCTATAAGAATCTGCAGTCTCCGAACCAAGTAATGCACCACCAAATGTGACATTCCTATAATGATTATCAATACCAGTAAATGGAACAAAAACCAAATCATACCTGCATAAAAAACAAATTAAAAAAGCATTAGAAATTAGAACAGAATGTATAACGCAATAGAATATATAACGCAATAAATGAAAAAAAACTTACTTGTTTGATTTATAAGTAGCATCAAAACCAAATATGTCACCAAAAACTGTATAATTTTTTTTTGATTGCTCATCAGCCCAGAAAAGCCCTTTCAATCTTCTATCTTCACCAATAACATAATCACATGTGAAACCCGGACAGCATTCTTTCTTCCTAATAAGACGCCTAACTACCATTTCTGCATCATACTCTCCGATATAAAGATTCAAATCCCTTCTATAATTCTTACAATCAACTTTACTAGCACCAACTTCACCAAAACCACCATACATTGTTTTCATAATATTGAATGCTTTAACAGGTCCAATATTGATTGCTGACAATCCAGATATAAAACTTTCTTTCACATAATCGATACTTCGTGCAGCCGGCAAGAAATGAATATCTTCATCTTCCACAAAGATATGATTATGTTCTTCTTCAAAGTAGTAGATTTTATACATATTATTGTTCTCTAATATTAATTTCACATGAGCATTGCATCCAACTCTTTTTGAACCTCTATTACGTCTAACAATCTTTTTACTATTCTCAACTGAACCAGAATCTATTTCTTTGCTAACATGAAATCCTTCTTTTGAACATACAATATATCTTATTTTCACTAAACCATTTACATTTGTCCAAGAGGTATTTTTTCTTGCAGAAAAACCTGCAGCAAGTGCATATCTCTGATAAAACGCAAAAGCCTCATCAAATGACTTAAAAAACATTCCAACAGCAGGTGTAATGGATCCACTGACTTTAGGTTTGAAAAACTTTCTTCCACTGTTTATGCATACACGTTCCTCCCACTTGGAAATGTTATCTGAAACAATTAAAAAAAACTTTAAAACGCAATTCATCTTACATAATAATGTTTTTATTGATAAACCAAAAAATATATTAATAAAAATTTAAAATTCAAACATTTAAAGTTTATATATAGACTAATATGGATAAAAAGCATAAAAAGCAACAGCTTCAGTAAAACGCATCATATGATCTGAAACACTTAACAAATAATCATAAAACGCAATGCATCCTATATAATAATGTGTTTAATATTAAATCATAAAAATAAGTTAAAAATAATATATGAAATACAAACCTTTAAGGTTTGTATATGAACTATTATCTAAAAAATCATAAAACGCAATACATTCAGTAAAACGCATAAAATGATGAATAAACAAAACATTGTACAACAATAACAGTTATAGACAGTTAAAGCTTTATATAACATAAAAATAAAAGTTTTATATTCATACAATTTAATTAATATCATAAAACGCAACTCTTCACTAAAACGCAATAAATGATGAAGAAAAAAAACAAACAAATTATGTTTAATTATACAACAATAACTATTAAACTTATGAAAAATCAAATATTACTTACAGAACCACGAATTATAAAACGTAAAACAAAGAAATTCAGAAAAAATAACAAAATTTTACTCCGAATTGAAGCTAAACATACCAGCAGAGTTTGAAGAAGACATTGAAGTTATCGAATTGACGAACGATACAAGATTAATGTTTGAAAAGAGATGAATTTGCAATCGACGGTGATTTAGGGTTACAGAACCTTCAATTATGTTATGAGAGTGATGAACTAAGAAAAGAAGTAACAGAATCTGTAATTGAATTAGAACGAAGATATGATAATGTAAAAAGACGAAAATGCCACCGCGTACAAAAATTTAAAAAAATATGATGAACGGCTAAGATTACTTCCTATACTTCCTAGCCAAAATAAACTTCCTATTTGATCTTTACCCTTGAAGGGTATAAAAATCAAATTATTAAATGGTATATATAGTATAGGGTAAAATAAATTAATTAATTATAATAACTATTAATTTTAATTATTATAATATACTAATAATATAGTTACTGTTCATCGCAAGTTTCAGTTAATATAGATATAATATAGATAATTATTCTCCTAAATTGTGATCGTAACAAATAGAAAAATAGGGATACTGGATTTAGAGTTAAATGCCATTTTAGTCCCTGTGATTTGGACCATTTTGTCATTTTAGTTCAAAGGTTTGAAACATTGTCATTTTAGTCTAAATAGTTTTAAACGTTGTCATTTTAGTCTACTGGGTTAACTTCATCCCTTTATTCTGTTAACTAGAAGGGCATTTCGATCATTTTATATGTAATTCTGTTAACTAGAAGGGTAATTCGACCATATAAAATGATCGAATTACCCTTCTAGCTAACATAAAAATGGATGGAGTTAACCCAGTGGACTAAAATGGTAACGCTTAAAACTATTTGGACTAAAATGACAACGTTTCAAACCTTTCGACTAAACTTGCAAAATGGCCCAAACCACAGGGACTAAAATGACATTTAACTCTTGGATTTAAATAACCCTAACTTTTATCAATTGGCCGATAACACGCCAAACTTTCGATTTGTACCATATCACTCTCAACTTATTTTCCTATAACACTCCCAAACTAACCCAACACTAACTCAGTTTGCTAACATCAGCTGCCACGTCACCAATCCAGTGCCACATCAGCTGCCACATCATAAAAACAACCAAATCAGATGCCACGTCACCATACACGTACCACGTCAACAAAAACTAACTGGGTTAGTGTTCATTTAGTTTGGGAGTGCCAGAAGAAATTAAGTTGAAAGTTGGGAGTGATATGATACAAATCTGATGAATGAAAGTTAAGGTTATTTACATCCAATATCCCGAAAAAGGACGATGAAAGACTAAAGAGTGTGAACATATCTTGTCATAAAAAGTAAATTGATACAGAATAACCTTTAAATTTATAAAAGAAAATATTTAAATGTATGTTCAATTTTGTTATGCTCCGATTAAAAAAAACAATATTTGATGCTAGTGTTGCTTTGGTTTCATCTTGTAAGCAATGCATGCTTATGTTGCAATTACCATCTTGACGTACGCATAGTTCACTAATCATAAAGAATATTAGAACGAATACATGCATTCATTAATCATAAAGAATATTAGAACAAATAGATATAAGACACTAACCAATATAATTTATGAAATTTTCTTTACAGGTAAAATAAACACAATAATTGGTTGATCAACGACGTATAATCCAATAAAAGATAAATGTATGAGGAACGATACTTCTTTTCCCTCCTTTGTACAGTTCTTGCATGATGGTATATAGAACAGGCGAAACATATATATGATCGGTATACTTGTATAATGATCTCTTAATTTGATCATTTGAATTCACGTCTTACACCTGGAAGGTGTGTATGCTCGAAGTAGTCCTCCCAATCAATTATCCTTGGATCAAAGAAGAAGATTGTTTCTTCATCTCCAATCTCTCTAACCGCCCTACGTAGCTTTTCAGTATTCGTATCGTCATAGCTGTTTGTTAAGTTTTGAAACCTTAGATGACAAAACAAGCTAAAAAGTTGCACAATTATTTTGAACTTGGATTTATTGATACTTACAGGCTTTTTGTGAACAAGTAAGGTTTGTAAAGGTCGACTAGCCTTAGCACAAACTTTATCTTTCGGTTAAGATTCTTGTATGTGCTAGCGAAAGCTTGGCAAAGTATAAGATTCAAAATTTGAAGTACCTAGAGAATGAAAGCAGAAAGATCAATTTGTTATTATGTTAACACTGGCAGAATCAAAACCTTCTAGTCGAGGTGATAATCAGGTTCTCTTCTTTATTTGTTACAGCTATGGGTCCAACTCATCTTTTTGTTTAGAAAACTCAAATTTATATGGAGCGTGTCTGAATTAGTTGCTTAAGGGTCAAGCAAGGGTATTATATATAGAAAAGGTGTTGTTATCGTTTTCTTGTATTAATTTTGGAAATAAGTTGTTTATTTGTTTACTTTTGATTTTCAGAGTTAAAAAATGCATAAACCAACAAAAGGAGCAAATTCATGACAAAAAACATGACTTTTGCAAGAAAACTTAGAAGAGTCACATGCCCCCGTGCTCCAGCCACACGTCCCCATGCTTCATTCCCTTCGAAAAGACAAAAGATGATTCCTGACAAGGGATCGTGCCTGATCAAACACTCCCATGTGTAACCTTGCAGCATACAAGATAAAATAGGTCACCGCTCGTGCCTCCCTTTGCACGTCCCTTGGCATATCCTTAGAATATTTGCAAATCTAAGGAAAAAGTCACCCACAAAGTTAACCTAGGTCGTGCCTCATCTCGCACACCCTGTGTCTATGTACGAACTCTGATCAATAAAGATAAAATAGATGTAGAAGACTCTCAAACCAGTTGTCATTTTATTCATCCTTTAGCACTTTCTCTCACTCACCACCACTATCGACTACTTTCCATCACTATCCACCACATTTCTATCTTGTATAGAGTTTGGTTTGTCTTAGGATTCAAGATTGTAAGAACTTATATTCATAACAATTCAATCTTGTTGATTAACATGTTTATTCATACAAGCTTGATGATGTTCATTATTATGGCCCTTCTTGGCTAAAGTTCTTGCATCACTTGGTGAAGATAATCCCACCTTCTCTCTTTGCTATAGTATAATAAGAGATAGGCGCCTACCTTAAAGTCACCTATCGACACTCAAGCCTGTTTAATCCGAACCTTTAAGGTGTTTTTATTTCCTTAGTTTTGGACTTTTCATTTGGTGTCTGTTAATGACTTTGAATATGATTTTTTTATATTGAAAATGAGCTTTAATCCATCCATTACTTTGTGTTTGTTGATTCAAGCATTTGTGTCTTTACATCTTTATAAATACACATTAACTACTTAGAAGGGGCTTAGAAGTGTGGTTTGGTTTAAGTTCTTGCCATGCACGGAGAAGTGGTATATTCGATGTGGAAGGACTTGGTTTTTCACATTTTTACTACCCTTGATGAGATAGCACCAATCGAGGGAATCATGGTAGATAATGGGTCTAACCTTATAATCAAAATTTATTTAATATTTCTTCTGGCACTGCGTGATGGTCTGCCTTACTGCTTCTGACCAATATAACTGAGTGTAACATTAGCCCAAAAAGGAAACCTACCACTTTATGGCATTAATAGCTTACAAATTCATTTTCTTCATATGATGAATTTAGGTGGGTTCTTTCGCATAGTACTCGGGAGGACACACCTAAGAGGCGACTTTTTCGTACAATGATATTGGAAAGTCGTTAACCAAAGAGTTAATTTAAGACATTATTGGAAAGTCGGATCCAAGTGATTCTTCTTGATTATTTCTTTCATTTATTTTTATTTTGCTTTGTTTTTATGTTTAAAACCCTCTTCACAAACCAACTTTACCATGACCAAACTGGACGAGAGGGAAAGTCTGTCTTATATCACGATTTATTATGACGAAGAATCAAAGGGAATTAGAAAAGAAGAAGGTCAACAAACTAACGAGGCTAATATCAAAGTTTGCATGGCTTTCATGCAATGATTAGTTGATCGATCCATCTGAAGGAGTTGAGATCGAGAGGGAGCATACATCAAGCATGGATGGAATTGGGTAATGCAATTATAAACAATCATCAAACGGGTAATCTCGAAACTAGCAAAGTTGTAACCAGGAAAAAGCAACCTGCAAATCTAAGAATTAAGCTCAAAAGGATGTGAGTGTTACAAATAGTAAATGATAGCGAAACAGTGAAGCAAATGTTGAGAGGGAGTTTTAAACGAGATAAGGAAGTAACACTTAGGGATAATTCAACTTAATTAAATACATGTTTATTTGAATTATATTTAATTTAATTGTTTTATTGTGTTTGAATTTGAGTTGGCTGAAGCATTCTAATTAGAATAGGAAGAAGTATTTAAGCTTAAGGGTCAAGCAAGGGAATTATATAACCCAAGGTTAGTTCTTGTTGTCGTTGTATTTGTCACGTAAGTTGTGTACGAGTATCTAGTTGTTTCAAGTAATAGTAGGAGTTAGAGGTAGCGTAGTATGTAATGGGGCTTTGAGTTTGAGTTATATGTGTGTTTATTTTTCCGATTTATTACAACAAAAAGAGTCGAACCATTTGTTCAATATTGTTCGCGTGATTGTTTTTGTGTGATCAAATCGAAGGGACGAAGCCAACACCCAAGACTATGTAGATGCGCGCACATGCAAGAGGAATTAGTATCAGGAATAAAAGAAAAAAAGACAAACCTGTAGAGGAAGCAAGTAACGAAGACTAATATATCTATGGAAGCTAGCCATTGAATTCAACACTGTAACTTCACCAACAATTACAGGCTTGCCATCCTTTCCAATCCATGGATGCTCGGAAAAATATCGGTAACCACATCTTTGAATCCTGCTGAACTTTACAGGGTTTGATACAGAAGATCCAACATGATATATTGTTTCAGAACTAGTTTTATTTGCATGAGCAGCTATTGTTGCAATCATAGCATTCACCACCATGTCAGCCGGTACCTACCATTATTTCTCTCCACATCACTAACATCTTCAAGACAATGGATTTGCAAAACGTATATTGAAAATGTGTAAGATCTATGATTGAACTTGAACTCACCACATCGTATACAGCCTCAGGATTTCCTAGGAAACATGTTAATTGGCCTTTGCCATAACCAAGAGCCAAGCTATCAATGGTCCTGCAAATTTTGAAAACATTGGCAATGTCATGTGCGCACCTTTTAAGGTGCAAGGGGTGCGCCTGCCACCGCCAATATTTCGGCTAGCAGTGTAATTTTTCTGACTTTTTGTTCAAAATTTTTAAAATTGTATAGATCCGCCTCGTCAATTATGTTGTCTAAAAGTTCCATGTCCCTACTAAATTTATTGTCCAAAAAATTTATACACATTTTCATATTGTGTTAAAAAAAAGTGAAGAATGGAGCTATTAGTAATTTTTTATAATTGTTTTTAAACTTGAAGTGAGTTTAAATAAAGTTTGAAACTAGTTTGTATATAAATGAAACTTGAGTGCTCATTTTTGTCTTAATTGAAAGATGTTTGTGCCCTATCTATGTTTTTCAACTTCAACAAAAGAAGAAAAAAAAAAGGTTCTGTGTTTTCATACTTCTTGAAACCTTCAAACCTTCAATCCTTTATACATATTTTCGCATCATTATAATTTTTTTGGTCTTTTGTTTGTATCTAGTTTTTTCTTATGTGTAAGAACAGTTTTTTTAATGAATGAAGATTATTTACTTTTATTTGGAGTTATTATTGTTTGACCCGAATCGAATAGCCGGCCCGAATACATAACCTGAAACATAGGGATAGGAAATTTTTTTTGGGGACTCATGGCTTTTCGCCCCCGTGAAACTTTTTGTCAAGCTCCGCTAATGTTTTCTTGTGTTTGAATCTCAAACTAGTTGTCTATTTGTTTATAGTTCATGTCTTCTCAAACGAAAAGGAACTCAGGAATCATTTACCTAATGCCTTCAACCCAACCAGGTATGGGTTCTTTGAAGGTGCTGGTAACGATTGATGGACGAAGAATAACGAGTGGCATATCTCCCTTTAAGTGCGTAATAACCATCTCCGCTAACGCCTTGGTAAAAACATATGTATTTGGCCAACCATAGTGATTTGCTCTATAAGAAAATTTCTAATCATATTAAGTACCACAAAATTTGTATTAACAAAACAAGAAATAAGCAAAAGAGAAGATCAAATTATATACCTTTGCAATCCCAAATCTTTCATGGCTATTTTAATGGATTTATCATTAGCATTATTATCAGATTTGAGCTCTTTAAGTTTATCCTCAACAATCCTCCTCTCTTCATATATGTCAAGCCCATTTGTTCCATTGAGTGACTCTCCCAAGTGGTATGGAGTTTCAAGCATTAATCCTGGCTTCTCACCGGAGACATAGGCTGAATTCATATATTTTAAATTAGATGATTGATTGGCGAGTCACCAAAAATATATATTAACTGCTTTTTTTCCTCAAGAAAGCTCAAAACAATTAAGGTTTGAAAAATAATTACCTGTTGACACATGGAGAAGCAACTTTAAGTTGACACATTTCTTTGCAAAGTTCACAACGTTTATAGCGCCAAATGTATTAAGATTTAGGGCCAAGTCATATCTACAACAAACCAAGTAAGCATTAATTCCAAAGACAAATAACAAAATATAGATATAACTTTAACTAGGTTATCACCCATGAGGGTTGTTTTATTTTATTAGTTATTAATCATGTATATTTTTTAAGTATAGCGATTTTTTTTTTAATTTGTGAAAACATTCACTAATAATCCTATAGACATATTTATATATGACATATAAAAAACATTATTAAAACGATTTCGTCAAATAGACCCAATTAACAACAATGTGTAAAAATTTATAACGATTTTGAATAATATAATCGAAACAATAAAAACGCACAATTCATAATGTTCAATTACTAAAATAATCAAATACGACAAGAGAGTTATCTAGATTTCCCTGGGAAATGCATTAGATTTTTTCCCAGATTTTCTCATATGGTATGGCGTCATCACACATTTTCCTATTATCACCAAAACTAAATTATTTTGTTTTAATTTAACCTTTTAAACATTAATATTTAAAAGCTTTTAGCTAAAAAAATTACATAATTGAAATACCACCTACATTACTAAAAGAAAATTAGATAATTGAAATAAAACTTCTTAATTAAAATCCAAAGTACATAATTAAAATAAAAACTACTTAAAAATTACATAAGTGAGATATAAGATTTTTTGTGATGGTGTGTGTAAAAGAGAGAAGAATAGTAGGCTTTGTGTGTAGAGATTTTATAAAAAAAATGGTTGATATTTAAAGGTTTGAAAATAGGATTATTTATTTATCACATGTTAATTTAAATGTTTGAAAATAGGATTATTTTTTTTATGTAAACATATTAATGGTCACATGACCGTTGTGTCTTTCATTGGGTTTTTTCGTGAATCGGTGAGGCATCACTGGATTTTGGTTAAAAAAGAACCCCAGATTCGGGGGGTGGTGTTACCGGTCAGGACAGGGTCTTCCCATCCCTTCACCAGGATCGACTCCCATGACCCTTAGAGATATTAATTGATAATTAAGTTATCAATTATGGTATATAAAAACAAAGGTAGCGCGCGTTGTGGCCTGGTACATCGCAAACATCGAATTGGTTAATCCAAGCGTTAGGTAATGCGTCAACCACATATTTTGACGTATCCGATATAACTCAATGTATCCTATATAAGCATTGCGGTTGGATCAAACAATAAAGTAACTCAAATTTATAACGTAGAAAATAAACGAAATCTAAAGTGGGTTGGTTGTTTAGTGGGGTTTCACCTAACCACTACACCACCCTTATATTTGCATCAAGACTTAACGGCGTTAAAACGTACAGTGACTCATATGTCAAAAACGTAGAACAACTGAAAACGTATATAAAAATAAATAAGCACGAAAACGTATTATATTTGACCCGAATCGTTTCGAGAAAAAATATGTTAGAAACGCGAATTTATATCCTTTACTTCGAAAATAAATTTATACCATTTACATTGAAACTTGAATTTATATAGACGCGTGCTTAAAAATAAGCATGTGAAAAATAACTTTTTTTTTATTTACGTCAAAACGTAAACCAGCTGAAAATGTACATAAAAATAAGCATGAAAACGTATTATATTTGACCCATCTCATTCTTGGAAACTTAAGTCGAAACATAAGTTTATACCATTTACGTCGAACTCCGAAACATGAATTTTTTCGTTTACATTGAAACTTGAATTTTAATTGACATGTAAATAAATAAGCGCATGAGAAAATAGTTTATCTTTAGTTAAAGAATGAAAATAAGGTGTATGTGCGTTACGACGGAACACCTTTTATACTACGTGTTTAAGGGTATATGTAATGTTCGTTAAATGAGCTGGCACAATGACATTAATGTTTTTAAGCACACAAAGGAAATGTATAAAGATACGGTACGATTAAACGAAATGTATTAAGTTTTATAGTGACACGTAAACATGATATACATTAATTAAAAACACAAAAGAGAAAAAAATAAAAAACCCGGGGTAAAAGGGCAATATTAGAAACTTAAGGGGGAGATTTTTCATTGTATAAAAAATTAGAAGAAAAGAATAGTTAACAAAATAGAGGGGCCAAAATGAAAATTTAAAGCTGGGGGCGGGGGGAACTAGTAACGTCAGTGGGAAAACCGCACCGACAGTGGTTTTTAAGTTATATAAAAATATTACTTGATATTTATACTTTTCGTATTTTTATTCACTGAGTTTCATTAACCTTTTAAGAAAAAAAAATATATTATTATAGAAAGTAATCACTACAAGAAAAAGCTTATGTTGCATTGAATCATATAGCGAAGAAAAAAAGTCATCGGCATACCTCCACCTACAACGATAACATGTCGTCGTCATAGGTTAGGCATACTTTGTGAAAACAAAAACGCGCTATTTAGTAGCCCTATCATGACGACCTGTCGCCGCTAGGGCTGTTCACGAGCCGAACCAAACCGATCAAACCTTTGCTCGTGCTCGGTTCATTTACAAACCGATCCGAACCGAACCGAGCATTTTTTCAACCGAGCTAAAGTCGAGCGAGCGTCTTTCGATCCGAGCATTTTTCGAACGAAAGTCGAGCGAATATCGAGCGTCGCAGAACAAACAAGGAAAATGACGATGGGAGTGCCAGTTATTAGAATAAAGTGCAGTTTTCGTCAACACACGTAAAAATTTAACAAATAACAAGGAAAACAAAAACACGCAACTAGTTCTATCGAGATTAGCTAAGCGGGAAGATAAATTTTCGACTGATTGAAACATACCCTTGTTTTATCGGAAGTTGGAAATTGAATGAACTGATTGAAGCAAACCTGGCGAGTTGTCGTCTTGGCGAGTGGCGATGGAGAAATCGAATAACTGTTGATACATGTTTGTGGACGTGACTCGACTTGACGCATGTCGGCTCGGGCAACGACATTCCTCCGTCGTGTGCTTGAAGATTACAAGCGGGCCAAGACATAAAGGACTTGAACTAGTCCATGGGCTAAACAAAGATCAAAGAAACACTTGGAGTGGATTGCATTGCGGCGAAACAGAAGATGGGCCTCACACTTTGAGCCAAAGCCCAATCTCGGCGAAACAAGACTGGAAGTCGACGAAACAGAATGTTTCGTCGACATGGATTCCCTTTCGTCGTCACTTGTTTCCATTTCATCGATGTTGGTTTGATTCGCCAAGATTAGTTCCGTTTCGTGGTGTCTGGTGCTATAAATAGCCAGTCTTTAGACTGAAAACATAGGAGAACACAGAGTGAAACACAGAGAGCACAGCACACACACACGAGAGAACTTTGAGAGTTTAAAGAGTAGATTTGTAAACATTGAGCTTGTAACTGATCCTTTCATACGTATTAATACAGAGGTGTTAATCGGTGAATCTTGTGTGTTGTTTATTTGCGTGTTCTATCTCGGTTTGCTATGTCGGTTGGATTCCGCACAACCGGGGTGGTTTGTATACAAGGATTAGACGACTAGATCCTCCTAGCCGGACCTACAAGTGGTATCAGAGCCTTGGCTCTTCTCCTTGTTAAAACCGAGTGTTCTTGGGTTGTTTTTCGGGTTTCTAAAGCTTACTTTTTCTGAAAAACATCTTAAAATCAGGTTTAATCTTGTTGTTTTGCTTTATGTTTTGTTAAAAACCTTGTTATTTCTCATGTTCACATGTTAGTTATGGGTTTTTATTAAACATTTTTAGCAAAATAGTGTGTTCGGAAAGCTTCGGTTCACCGGAAACTTCAACTAGTTCATTGTGTTCTTCACAATCTTCAAGTGTTCTTCATAAAAATCTACTTTTTGATCCTTGAAAATTATATGTGAAAAGTGTTTGTGCATTGAGAAGTGTTAAAGGATTAAAATAATCCAAACCATACTTGTTTGGTGAAACAAGCATATCCTGAGCCGAAAGCACTGTTGTTGTGTCAGAAAAGGATAAAGTTTGAAAAGTTTACCAACTCCTGCTACCTTTTTGACGAATCAATCAACTGACGAATCAGAAATTGTTTCGCCGTCAACGAAATAAGAGTTCACTTCGACGAAACATATTTGACGAAACAGGAAGCCCAAAACAAAAATCTGATTCGCCAAAACTTCTTCGACGAAACAGAACTTCAATTCGTCGCTGTTTCGTCAAGCAAAAACTGGGCCATTTTCGTCAAGCACTCTTGGGCCTTTAATTTGTTTTGGGCCTGTATCGTCGACCTTTGTGTTTCGTAGAAATCAAATACATTTTATTTTTGTTTCGTCATTAACAACAGGTGGGCTTGTGTTTCGTGATTCATCTTTGGGCCTTAAGCATTCTTGGGCCCGTTTCGTCAAAGCTTTACATTTGGCCTCTTGTTTCACCGAAAGTTATTTGAGCCGTGGTTTGTTTCATTGACTGGAAGGCCAAAAAGGACAGGATCTCATTTCATCGAACTTGACTTTGGTCTAACCTTATAAGTCTGTTTCGTCAACATAATCATTGGGCCTTAGTTTGGAGTTGGGCCCGTTTCGTCGTTTAAACTACTTAACTCGTTTTGACATTCTGTTTCGTCGTGATTGTTGTTCAAACTTAACAGAAGGGTTGCAAAATTGTGTTAAGTGTCTGTTTCGTGTGATTTAAAGTGAGATTCTTATTTACACATATAACATGAATCCGAGTTGGTGGGGAACTCCGTCTGTAGATGAAGGAAAATATAGAAGTACGGGTTTATCGCCAACATGGGCCGAATCTACCACACGATCTCGAATTACGGCAGAACAATGGGCATCGGTTACCAGTCAAAAGCAAAGTGAACCGAAAATAACAACAGACATATACGGAAATCCAATACAATCAGTTCCCAAACCAGAAAGAACAACAGACTTGTATGGAAATCCATTATCACCAGTTGCTGTACAACACCATCGTTCTACTGTAGCACCATCATCTCTTGATCCAAGGAACAGTAGTGAGACAAAAACGGCGTTGTATGCTGAAATTGTCAAAGATGCCAGCAATGGTGAATCCTCGGGAGATAACGACAGTTCTGAACATGACAGTAGTTCAGATGAAGATGTTTCAACTTTAGTTGAGGATGATACAACTTCAAGTTCAAGCGAAGATGGATCTAAATGTGAATCATCAAGGGAGGTTATTGATCCTGATGCAGAAAGGCCAACATCTGATAGTGATTCCAGTCAGGTATGTGTCAATGAACCCACTGCTGTTATTTGTGATAATTGTGATAGATTAAGTGTTAGATGTGCTGAGTTAGAGGCAAACATGTCTGAGTTGCAAGGCAAACATGATTCTTTACAAGCTAGTTTGTTTGACTTGCAAGACAAACATGTTTCATTGAATGCCAGGTGGTGTGAGTTGCAAAGCAAACACGAGGCTTTGCAAGAGAAATATGATGTGACATTCATCCACAACCAAAAGTTGACCGTGGATCTTTCGAAGTGCACTGAAGCCAACATGTTTTATGAAAACCATGAAAAGGAATTCAAATCGGTAATTGAGAAATTAAAGAAAGATAAAACCGAGTTAACCAAAATGGTTTCCAGAAAACAAACTGATATAAATTTGTATATAACTCGCCTTGAGATAATGCAAAAGGAGATGGCTTGTGTCAAAACTGAAAGTGAGGCGATCCAACTTAAGCTAGACAGTTATTTGAGCTCTAGCTATGTGTTGGATCACATCATTGACGTTCAGAAAGAGAAACGGGATGTCACATGCATAGGTTACAAGAAATGTCCACCACCTGTGAGACACAGTTATGATGCAATGCCTGACGAGGAGGATAGAACTTTCTTTGAACCATCTGTTCCTCTAGACATTAAGGAATTTGCAACAGGACTTGGATACAAGAAAGAAATATCATCAGATTCAGATGTATCAGCAGATACATGCGTGTCTTCTGCTGAAACAAATCAGGATCGTCCAGTTGTTATTGAGGATGCTGATTCTTCAGATGATGAATCCGATGATACTAACCCAGCAAAGTCTGATGCGGTAAACAAAGAAGAGGACATACCTCTTGAGAATCATATTTTATGTGATCCTCCTGCAAAACCCGCTAAGACTATTGCAATCGAGTCCTCGTCTGCAAACGAGTCGGAGAGTGTGAATTTGCTGTACACTCTTGTTGGTGATGATAAAATTTACTCCGACAAAGATTTTCCTATTAAGAATGTTAATCAATCTTTAATCAGTAAAATCTTTGAAAATTCGACAAGTAAGTTTTTGGGAAAGACAGGATCACGTGTTACGGTAACACAGTGCCCTCCTATTCCAAAGGCCGAAGTTCGAAAACAATATGGCAATAAAAAATTACCAATAGTGAAAAAGCAGCAAAATCACACCAAGCCAAAAGGAAAATTCACGACTCAAGATCAAAGGAAGCCGAATCTAAAGAAGAACAAGAATGTGAACTTTGTGAAATCAAAGGGAACGGATAAAATTGAAACGTTTGAAAACAAATCTAACTTAGATTTTGTTAAACAAGCAACAGTCTTGAAAAGAAATGAACCAAGCAGTTCAAAACCTAGTACCTCGGGATCACAAAGTTCATCATCATCGGCAAGACGATCACATGATACTTCGGGGACTGTTGAACGAAGATCATGTTTTGAATGTGGTACAATTGGACATATAATTCGAAATTGTCCATATCTTCATAAGTTGAAAGCAAAGGTTGATGATCCCTGTGAACAAAATCATGTCGGCCAAGAAAATGGGAAAGGCAAACAGAGCTAAAACAAGAAAAAGGTTCGGAAGACAAACTTCGTGAAATTAAGAGGGACTGATAAAATTGAAACTTTCGAAAACAAATCCAACACGGATTTTGTTAAACAAAGTAAAATTTTGAAAAGAAACAGTCAAAACAACTATACACAACAAACAAACCATTGTGATGTAGGAACAAGTACCTCAAGATCACGAAGTTCATCATCAAGCTCTTACAGTTATCATACTCCGAGGTTTGTTGAGCGGAGATCATGCTTTGAATGCTGTGAGTATGGACACATCATTAAGAATTGTCCATATCTCACCAAGGGAAAGTCAAAGGTTGAACCCCCCATGGTAACAATTACCATAAAAGATCTGTTTCACCAAAACAGGACCCTCGTCTTGTTAAACAACGAGAATTGAAACAGAAAAAGAAACAACGAAAAGAAATTGAAAAGGCATTAAAACCAGAGGTTATCCAAACAAAATCTGTCAAATCGGATGTTAAACATGAAAAACTGAAACAGATTTGGAAACCAAAATCGGTAACTGTTTCAGGGGGAGCTACAGCAATTCCAAATCATCGGGAAATGGATGTCACAATTCTCGATGATGACGGACGACCCAAGTCTGTGAAGGCTTGGGTCCCCCTCTCCAACTAATGTCTGAGTGAGTGTGCAAGATGTTCCAGGAGGAACTATTGATAGTCTTACGATTGTTGATAGTGGAGCGTCCATGCACAAGATCGGCGACATAAGGCTCCAAAATATTGTTACATCTAGGAGAATATCGTTGCCATTGATGGAGAGAAAGAAAAGGGAAAAGAAGACAAAAATTCCGATGAAGGAATGTTTGGTGAAAAAGGAATGAAGTTGAAAAATTCGACCAGATGAAAAATGTGCCAAAATTTGGTTGTTATGGTTTTTGATCGGGTCCTCAGGAAAGAATACAATGAAATGTGTGCAGATGCCTTGGCGAGGATTGAACATCCGCACACTACTTCTCAAAGAGAAAGACAAAGACCTTCGCTGGTGCAATGTGGAAGACCAGCCGAACCCGGAGGTTTATGATCTTGTTGCTGTGAAGAGTTTTCTCGGATTAAGTGAAGTAGCTACAAAAATCGACCTTGAAATCCACACCGGATGGATATCCAGTTGGGAGAGCGCTCAGATTCCTTGCAATGCATGAAACAGTTGCAGGATACGGTTTTGAATTTCTAATCTCTCCTATGCTTGTCGATATTTAAGCTGCTTTATGAATTATTATCATCTCGTACAGCACTCTTTGACCTGACACGTTGAACTCTAATATCACCTCACACGTGATCGTTTCAATATGAAACTCATCAACGTTGTCATGGTCCACACCGCTTACCGACGTGCCAACTCATTTTTCCAAAATTCGATAAATCATTTCTGATTAAAATTATTTTTGGTAAACGACATTAAGGTCAAGCAAGAGTAAAACCGACATCGGAAAATCATTTTTGTACATATCTTTGTGTCTTTTAAATTTTATCTTAGTTTGTTGATTTTAGGGGGAGTAAATCCAATTTGAAAATCCAAAAACATCAAAAAATTTCAAAAACACAAAAACAATAGAAAAAAAAAATGAGTTTCCTGGCGAGCAAAAGAGAAAATGATAGTACATCAGTGGTCTATCCAAACCTCTTTAAACCTTAAATGAAAAACGATAAGCAGCTCTATATAAGATGTATCGGTAGGCTCACAATCATTTTAAAGTGTGCAGGGTGATATAAATCTTAAATCGACTAAAGATCAGGTGGGAACCATTCATTGGCATATGGTCTTAGTACCGAAATTTCGTTTGATAGATTGCCGAGGTTCTGAGATATTCGGTCTTTATGCTGCTTATCATCTGAGTATCATGGTTGTATCTTTTATCGAAAAATAACGGGGACGCAAGTCTAGATCTTCCATGATACTATACATACGTGTACATACTGCATACGACCTCAATAAGTGATCAACAATCACATGTCCAAACAAATAAGTTATAAAATATCATATTTATCCGGGAGTCAAGTTCGTCTCTCTGCTGTACGAAAGTACTGACCTGTTCACGGACTTGCTCCTGTGCCCTCATGCATCGAAAATCAAGTTCCTCATCAATAAGTGATTATATCACATAGGGCTTGTTTTCAAATCAAATAAGTGAGAATCTCACATCATATACGGTCAAACAGATGATAATCGGTATACTCACCGGTAAGATGAACTCTCGTGCATACCTTGATACGGGGATGTGTCGTGATGTGGATGAACACCGGTCGGTAAGTATAAATCATACCTTAACGTATCCCCTCGACATGATTACATCTGATAAGTTGAGCTTATGTGGACAACAATACCGATAATCGTTATAGGATGCTTATCTTAATGTTAACTAATTGAACAACAAGAGCGTTTTGGCATGACCGTACACTGATATGATTCTTTTACCCTCGAAACTCGCAAAAAGAATGTCTGTAAATATTTATTTACTGCTTTCAGTCTTTACATTCGAAATATTCAAAATACCAAAAAGATTTTATGTGTGTTTTAATATAAACTTTCTAAAAGCCAAAAAGATTTTATGTCTATCTTATTTTCGATCGTACGATGTTGGAGCTCGAGTCTTCGTTACCTGAAACCTGAACAAAAACCAAATTGACTAAATCTTCATAAACGGTCGAAATTTGCAAGTTTTGAAAGTTAGAAACTAAAATTGATAAATTTGTTAAACTTTCAAGCCGTCGGACGGTGTTTAATAGAAATATGGTCATTCGTGTGTCGTTTATTTATACTAACTATATTCCAAGCAGTTGTTCTCATTACGCGTTTAGATTTCTTGCATGTGCAGATTCTAAAGGCAAGGAGAACATGGTCGATGACAAGCTTCGGAATGAAGACACGACGTGAAGGCAATCAAATGATAAAGATGATCGAGTTGCCGCTGACCATCATCAACACCACAAGGATCTCAAATACTGAAGATCAAGTTTTTCACGAGCATAACCCAAGGGAGAGCTTATGTTAAGGGGGAGTTTGTCAACACACTTCCTACATGAAACGGGGAGTTTGTTGATACATTTTCTGCTTTCGAGACGTGAAGACTTTGAGGATCCTCCGACATAGAAGACATGAAAGGCGAATCTCGCGAGTAGCGTCTAAGGGGGAGTTTGTTGATACATGTTTGTGGACGCGACTTGACTTGACGTATGTCGGCTCGGGCAACGACATTCCTCCGTTGTGTGCTTGAAGATTTACAAGCAGGCCAAGACATAAAGGACTTGAACTAGTCCATGGGCTAAACAAAGATCAGAGAAACACTTGGACTGGATTGCATTGCGGCGAAACAGAAGATGGGCCTCACACTTTGGGCCAAAGCCCAATCTCGGCGAAACAAGACTGGAAGTCGACGAAACAGAATGTTTCGTCGACATGGATTCCCTTTCGTCGTCACTTGTTTCCATTTCGTCGATGTTGGTTTGATTCGCCAAGATTAGTTCCGTTTCGTGGTGTCTGGTGCTATAAATAGACAGTCTTTAGACTGAAAACATAGGAGAACACAGAGTGAAACACAGAGAGCACAGCACACACACACGAGAGAACTTTGAGAGTTTACAGAGTAGATTTGTAAACATTGAGCTTGTAACTGATCCTTTCATACGTATTAATACAGAGGTGTTAATCGGTGAATCTTGTGTGTTGTTTATTTGCGTGTTCTATCTCGGTTTGCTATCTCGGTTGGATTCCGCACAACCGGGGTTGTTTGTATACAAGGATTAGGCGACTAGATCCTCCTAGCCGGACCTACAATAACGATGGCCAATGGGGGGTTCTGATCAAGGTCTTCTACTTCTGAATCAAATGGCGGGTTGAGACTTGAGTACTGATCAACGCTTCACATCTTAATATTTGAAATTTTGACTCAATTACTCAAATGGACATTTAAGTATTGGACAATGGACTATTGTTATTGGATTTCAATTTTAATTACATAAATGAGCTCTATTTGGATCTTAGACCAAACACTCTGTTGATGTTGGTCTCTAATCATTTTATTAAAAATGATACACACAAATATATATATATATATATATATATATATATATATATATATATATATATTAAAAAATAAATCGAGCCAACCGAGCCGAACCGAACTGAGCGGACCTTTGCTTGTGCTCGGTTTGTTTACAAACCGAACCGATCCGAAGCGAGTATGTTTTCAATCGAGCTAAATCGA
This sequence comes from Helianthus annuus, assembly GCF_002127325.2. Classification (NCBI taxonomy): domain Eukaryota; kingdom Viridiplantae; phylum Streptophyta; class Magnoliopsida; order Asterales; family Asteraceae; genus Helianthus; species Helianthus annuus. The sequence goes on from NC_035445.2 coordinate 70,079,749, forward strand.
ACGAGCAAATTCCGAGCTTTTTTTGAGCGAGCATCGAACGAGCGTCGAGCGCCGAGCAATTTGAACAACCCTAGTCGCCGACACACGGTAAATGGTTTTTTTTACCTTTCCTTTATTCTTGGACAAGTTGATAAATGACACGATGTCATATGCTGGACCCTCTCACAACAACATGTCCACGCCATAGGGTAATTCAATTTTACTTTTCTTGTCATCACCATAGGGTTTAACATGCCCTAAATCACAGAACATGTACAACTTCGATCTGCCCTACACTTTCTCATCAAAAAACCCATTTGTACATGACCTGCCCTCTTTATAGAGAAAGAGAGACGTGATATATAACTATCTTTCCCCTAACATAAATTATTTTTTAAGTTTTATGGTTCTTAATCAATAACTAGTATGAAGGACTCGTGCGTTGAGACAGACTTGCAATCATATACCTAATTTAGGTAAGCCACATGGATCGTCCGTGTAGTTAGTTAACTCCATGTGAACCGTTTTTCAGAGTTTTGGTATATAAACACGTTTAAAAACCGTTCTCATAAAAAACACAATTTACTACCTTTTTTCTATACTTTTTTCTTAACCGTATTTTTATTATAAAAACGACTTCTACATGTGTTATATGTAAAAGCTTCGGAAAAAAATTATGTAAAAATGAGTCTTTTACATTTAAAACTCACTAGTTTTTTTCGTCGCGCGTTACGGTGAAACCGAGCAAATGATAATGTAAAACAAACATGATTTGAACATAAAAAATGTTGTTTAGAAAACTAAACCATTAGAACGGTTTAGTTTGTCACCGTACTGTTTTATGATACCAAATAAACACTTTACTATAAGTACAATTTCGTTTTTAACAAAACTTATAACGGAATGTCCGGGAAAAAAATCAATCATAACTACGTACTTAAGTTTTAAGAAAAAGTTATAAACGTATAATATTAAAGAAGTATCAAATTAATTGATAATACATGTTCTAAAAAAGAAAAGAGAATTATTAGAAAACGGTATAAGAAATATATGGTTTAAAAAAAAGAAAAATAAATAAAAATATGTTATTAAAAATAAAAAATAATAAAAAAGCTATATATTATTATAAAATTAAAATTACTATTCATCAAGATTCTCTAACAATATATATATATAATATATAATATATAATATATATATAATGGTCCTCCTATTCACCATTTTTACATGGTTAACAAATTAACTCACCTGTATTATATGTATGCGTGCAAAAGCTTTGAGTTTTTTTAATAATAATTAATTAAAATTATTAATCTTGGCATTATTGATTTACATATAACTTATTCTTTTAGATTACCGTAAATAATACCATAATTTAATTTGTTATATTACATTATTACCTTTATTTATATATATATATATATAGGTATGTTTCATTTTAACGGTCCTCTGTATTTATATATACCAAGAAAATGAGGTATGTAGTTTTGATTGGACAGTTTACAAGGAGTGCGTGGAAGATTATGTGTCAAAACGTGCAATGAATAGCACATGATCTTGTAGAAAATTGAATAGCATTATTGTGTGGGAAGGCAAATTTGCTAATTAATATAGGGTGAATTAAAACTAGTATATTAATAAATGAAAAAATTACACTTTTCGTCCTTTATGTTTGTATCGGATTGTAACGGATAACCTTTAATTTCAATAATTACATTCACAATCCTTTATTTGGAAAACTCATTACACCTTTCGTCCTTTAACATTAACCAGGTTAAAAATTTAAGTTAAGGCTGATCATGTGACTTGCACATAAGGGTAAATCAGTAATTTTACTCGTTTATTTAAAAAAGTAAATATATATATAGTTCACATAAATCTCCTGGTCAACTATCCCCCCACTCACTTTAATCGACCTCCACCACCACCTACCTCCTTATCGCAACCACCTCCTTATCCCAGCCACCACCACCGGATCCGGCCACCACAAACCCACCACCACCAAATCCAGCCGACGTATAACATCACCACCAGATCCGCCACACCACGCCACCACCTCCGCCTCCATCCAGATCCCCAACTCTCTAAACTGGTTTAGATCTTGTTATTGTTATGTTCATCTTCAAACTCCCAATTTGCAGAATACAAAATTGTTATTTATCTTCAAAATTCAAAAGAACTCTCTCTCTCCAAAAATCCTCTTCATCTCCTCTAAAACCCAGATCTAAAAAAAAACTTACTCTACAAAATCCTTTTCATCAACAACCCCCGGTATCTTCAGCACTCTCCTTCAAACAATCACCACTCAATCCACCAATGGACCATCTATTTGGCTTCGAAACGGACGCAGAGAAGAACATCAAAAGAGATTCAAAAACCAAAATGGTCATTTCAGAGGTAGTCGTTGGATTACCAGCTGCCGGAACCAGCGTAGATGGCGGCGGAGGAGGTTATTTGAGATGGCGGCCTGATTTAGGGTTTCTCCGCCGGAATACCACAACACCACACCGCCGCCGCCTTCGTTCATCACGGATTTGTTGGCCAGAGAGGGAGATGAGATGAAGATGGGTCGGATTTGATGTTATTCCGGCAGCAGTGGTGGTCACAGGTGGCGGTGGTAGGCTGTGTAGTGTTTGTTAGAGAGAGAGAGGGGAAGAGGGTTCAGAAGGAGAGAGAAAGGGGTAGAGATTTTTTATTTAATATATTAATTTTTCTTCTATTTCATGTAACTAAATGGGGGTAAAATTACTCAAATGCCCACATGTGTGTTGCACATAACTAGATTTAACTTGTAAGATTAACCTGGTTAGTGGTAAAGGACGAAATGTGTTATGAGTTTTCGAAATAAAGGATTGTGATTGTAATTATTGAAGTTAAAGGTCATCTATTACAACCCGCTACAAACATAAAGGACGAAAAATGTAATTTACCCTTAATAAATTAATCACATGTATACTTCTTTTCATATAAATTTTGTCTTATTTTAATATATATACATGTCTGTGTACCTTTCATCAAAGTTGGTGGTGGCCGCCGCATTAACAACAACATCAACATCTTTCCACATTTCTTCTTTCAAACTTGAGCCTTGTACTCCCAAATCCTCACAAGTGATGTCTCCGGCAAAAGGAGTAACTTTCTCAGACAAAAACTTGTGCAAATCTGAACCATGTTTCTCTTTTAGGAGCTTGAACAACTCCTTAGCCACTGCCTACATATACATATTCAATCAGCCAAATAAGATAGATCATATATCTTGGGATCAAAACTCATATCTACCACATCTCATTCTTCTCGTTCTGCATTTTTACGTCATATTATAAAAAGTGGTTTTGAGTGGATGAGAGAAGAAATGTTACCGTTCATCTGTATATTTGGTGGACACTGTACACTCCTGTTAATTTTTTAATATTTTTTTTGAAAGGGATTGTGAGTGGGGGAGAGGGAAAAGATAATGATAAACGTATAAAAATATTATTTTATTTGTTAAGAGAAAGAGCATGTAGTAATTTTTAGGGTAATTATAGAAATGGAGATAGGAGAAGAGATATGATTGCTCTAATGAATGATCGATATACCTCCGTATTAAACCGTTGCGAGGCAGAAGGGGCATCAGGAGCTCTAATGAGAAGATATAGTTTTTTCACATTTGGTTGAACTCTTAATATCTTCTCCACAAAAACTGCATTTTTACATAGATATTAGTAAGCTACTTCAACTGCAATATATTCTACATGGGCAGTGCTTGATAGGAGCCTTACTTTTGGCAAGAAAACCTGTGGCACCTGTGACTAATACAACTTTGTTCTCTAGAAAATCAACAATGCTACCCAACTCCATCATTAATTATACAACTAGAGAATGATCTGATCTGATCAGTGAATTTATGCACTTGTGTGTATGTATGTATGAAACTGATATAATTGTAAAATGGAAAGGGTGTAGAGGTGACTAATGATAGAGTACACGAAACTAAGCTTATCTCCACCCGTTCACCTATTAAGCATATTTATATATGGAGAGGTGATTGTTGACCCACTTGATGATTATTCAGCAACATTTTAGTTGGGTGTTATAGTTGAGATTAATGATAGATACCCGTAATTTATTTTCTTATTATTTAGCATGATAGGTAGTGCTGTAAACAAATTACACGAACAAGAACAAGGTGTTCAATTAAGAAAATAAATCTGTTCACGTCTTCACGAACGGTTCATGAACACTTATCGAACGAGATTTTATGTTCGTGTTCATTCATTAAGAAATTCATGAACACTAACGAACACAAACAAAACTGGTGAAACTGAAAGAGGATGGAGGTGGATGGCTGGGAGAGCAGCGCTGGAACTTGAGGCCATAATTGTGGAACATATGTTGATAGTGTTCGTTGATGTGAATATTTAATAAGGAAAGGGGAACGATACATATACAAAGTGAGAAAAGGTTTTAATTGTTAGGGTAATAAGATAAATACAATTAGAGAATATAAAAAGCTGAGATAAAATAAATAAAAGTACAAAAATATTTATTGAACATAAACAAACGAACATGAACGAATATTAACGAACACGTTACCGAACGTTCACAAACACAATTGAACGAACGGGACCTTTGTTCATGTTCGTTAATCGAACGAATTAAATATCTTGTTCATGTTCGTTCAATTATTAAACGAACGAACGTAAATTAAACGAACTTTCACTCGAACGCTTCACGAATTGTTCACTGAATGTTTAGTTCGTTGATAGCTCTAGTGATAGGCATGACTGCTAAAATCAGAGAATTACAATATAACTAATTACTCTTTTATGGTGTGTTTTAGGGTCCTTAAATGTTTTCCTGTGCATGCCCTATTATAGGTGAGTATAGCTCATGCTATTACATTTTGTGGTTTTAATAGTTTTCCAGAAGAAATAAATTCGATTTTTTCTCGTGGTTTTAATAGTTTCCAGAAGAAATAAAAGTCGATTTTTTCTCTAGCTGGTGAGCATAGTGGGCCAAAAATTTATTGAATTTTGTCTTATCATATAACAACAACTATAGCTATAATAATATTAATAATATTATAATGTAAACTACGTATGATTTACTAATTATAAGTTTTTATTACTGGATATGTTAGGTATGATACTATAAGGTTGTGTTATTGGGATGTGTTCTTCGATAAAGATACAGTTAACTTAACTGTTGTTATTCGTCACTAAAATTTCAAG